>NC_050571.1:15941299-16203799 GCF_013265735.2 Oncorhynchus mykiss
CTCCAAAACCGCCATAGAAAAGCCAGACTATGGTTTGCAACTGCACATGGGGGGCAAAGATCATACATTCTGGAGAAATGTCCTCTGATCTGATGAAACAAAAGTAAAACTGTTTGGCCATAATGACCATCGTTATGTTTGGAGGAAAAAGGGGGAGGCTTGCAAGCCGAAGAACACCATCCCAACCGTGAAGCACAGGGGTGGCAGCATCATGTTGTGGGGGTGCTTTGCTGCAGGAGGGACTGGTGCACTTCACAATATAGATGGCATTATGATGTCTGTCTGTCTGTCTGTCTGTCAGTATGAGTCTGTCTGTCTGTCTGTCAGTCCGTCCCTGTCTTTCTTTCTCCCTCATTGTCTTTCCCTGTCCATCCCTTCCTCATTCCCTCCCCACCACACACAAGTATTGAAACACAAAGCACCCCTTATTAACTCAAACCTCCACCATTCACATGAATTCTATAAAGGTCAGGATCCTGTCAAAGTAATGCTGAAGTCATGCAGGTCAGGGGAGTCAGAAAAACAATGCTCTGCTCGCTGTGCCAGAAATACAATACAATAGGACAGGAATATTAAACAGTCCTGAAGAATAAGCTGTGTCAGGACTCTCAGAGCCAGACGTGTATCCCAGATGGCACCCTGTTTCCTTTTCAGAATATAGGGCCCTGGACAAAGGCAAAAGGGTGCCAAATGGGACGCAGCCTAGAGGAGGCTGCTAAGAGCACAGGAGGTTGGTGTTACCTTAACTGGTGGAGAACAGGCGTGTGTTAACGGCTGGAGCGGAACAGGTGGAATGGAATACATCAAATCGAATATGTACACTCCACCTCTACAGTCAGTGTTGTTGTTGTTCCTAAATACACTCCACCTCTACAGGCAGTGTGGTTGTTGTTCCTAAATACACGCCACCTCTACAGTCAGTGTGGTTGTTGTTCCTAAATACACTCCACCTTTACAATCAGTGTGGTTGTTGTTCCTAAATACACTCCACCTCTACAGTCAGTGTGGTTGTTGTTCCTAAATACACTCCACCTCTACAGTCAGTGTGGTTGTTGTTCCTAAATACACTCCACATCTACAGTCAGTGTTGTTGTTGTTCCTAAATACACTCCAACTCTACAGTCAGTGTGATTGTTGTTCCTAAATACACTCCTCCTCTACAGTCAGTGTGGTTGTTGTTCCTACGTACACTCCATCTCTACAGTCAGTGTGATTGTTGTTCCTACGTACACTCCACCTCTACAGTCAGTGTGGTTGTTGTTCCTAAGTACACTCCACCTCTACAGTCAGTGTGGTTGTTGTTCCTAAATACACTCCACGTCTACAGTCAGTGTGGTTGTTGTTCCTACGTACACTCCACCTCTACAGTCAGTGTGATTGTTTTTCCTAAATACACTCCACCTCTACAGTCAGTGTGGTTGTTGTTCCTAAATACACTCTACCTCTACAGTCAGTGTGGTTGTTGTTCCTACGTACACTCCACCTCTACATTCAGTGTGGTTGTTGTTCCTAAATACACTCCACCTCTACAGTCAGTGTGGTTGTTGTTCCTAAATACACTCCACCTCCACAGTCAGTGTGGTTGTTGATCCTAAATACACTCCACCTCTACAGTCAGTGTGATTGTTGTTCCTAAATACAATCCACCTCTACTGTCAGTGTGGTTGTTGATCCTAAATACACTCCACCTCTACAGTCAGTGTGATTGTTGTTCCTAAATACAATCCACCTCTACTGTCAGTGTGGTTGTTGTTCCTAAATACACTCCACCTCTACAGTCAGTGTGGTTGTTGTTCCTAAATACACTCCACCTCTACAGTCAGTGTGGTTGTTGTTCCTAAATACACTCCACCTCTACAGTCAGTGTGGTTGCTGTTCCTACGTACACTCCACCTCTACAGTCAGTGTGGTTGTTGTTCCTAAATACACTCCACCTCTACAGTCAGTGTGATTGTTGTTCCTAAATACAATCCACCTCTACTGTCAGTGTGGTTGTTGTTCCTAAATACACTCCACCTCTACAGTCAGTGTGGTTGTTGTTCCTAAATACACTCCACCTCTACAGTCAGTGTGGTTGCTGTTCCTACGTACACTCCACCTCTACAGTCAGTGTGGTTGTTGTTCCTAAATACACTCCACCTCTACAGTCAGTGTGGTTGTTGTTCCTAAATACACTCCACCTCTATAGTCAGTGTGGTTGCTGTTCCTACGTACACTCCACCTCTACAGTCAGTGTGGTTGTTGTTCCTAAATACACTCCACCTCTACAGTCAGTGTGGTTGTTGTTCCTAAATACACTCCACCTCCACAGTCAGTGTGGTTGTTGATCCTAAATACACTCCACCTCTACAGTCAGTGTGATTGTTGTTCCTAAATACAATCCACCTCTACTGTCAGTGTGATTGTTGTTCCTAAATACACTCCACCTCTACAGTCAGTGTGGTTGTTGTTCCTAAATACACTCCACCTCTACAGTCAGTGTGGTTGCTGTTCCTACGTACACTCCACCTCTACAGTCAGTGTGGTTGTTGTTCCTAAATACACTCCACCTCTACAGTCAGTGTGGTTGTTGTTCCTAAATACACTCCACCTCTATAGTCAGTGTGGTTGCTGTTCCTACGTACACTCCACCTCTACAGTCAGTGTGGTTGTTGTTCCAAAATACACTCCACCTCTACAGTCAGTGTGGTTGTTGTTCCTAAATACACTCCACCTCTACACTCAGTGTTGTTATTGGTCCTAAATACACTCCACCTCTACAGTCAGTGTGTTTGTTGTTCCTAAATACACTCCATGTCTACAGTCAGTGTGGTTGTTGTTCCTAAAAACACTCCACCTCTACAATCAGTGTGATTGTTGTTCCTACATACACTCCACCACTACAGTCAGTGTGGTTGTTTTTCCTATGTACACTCCACCTCTACAGTCAGTGTAGTTGTTGTTCCTACGTACACTACACCTCCACAGTCAGTGTGGTTGTTGTTCCTACGTACACTCCACCTCTACACTCAGTGTTGTTTTTGTTCCTACGTACACTCCACCTCTACAGTCAGTGTGATTGTTGTTCCTACGTACACTTCACCTCTACATTTAGTGTGGTTGTTGTTCCTATGCACACTCCACCTCTACAGTCATTGTGATTGTTGTTCCTAAATACACTCCACCTCTACAGTCAGTGTGATTGTTGATCCTAAATACACTCCACCTCTACAGTCAGTGTGATTGTTGTTCCTAAATACACTCCACCTCTACAGTCAGTGTGGTTTTTGTTCCTACGTACACTTCACCTCTACAGTCAGTGTTCTTGTTGTTCCTAAATACACTCCACCTCTACAATCAGTGTGGTTGTTGTTCCTACGTACACCCCACCTCTACAGTCAGTGTGATTGTTGTTCCTAAGTACACTCCACCTCTACAGTCAGTGTGGTTGTTGTTCCTAAATACACTCCACATCTACAGTCAGTGTGGTTGTTGTTCCTAAAAACACTCCACCTCTATAGTCAGTGTGGTTGCTGTTCCTACGTACACTCCACCTCTACAGTCAGTGTGGTTGTTGTTCCTACGTACACTCCATCTCTACAGTCAGTGTGATTGTTGTTCCTACGTACACTCCACCTCTACAGTCAGTGTGGTTGTTGTTCCTAAGTACACTCCACCTCTACAGTCAGTGTGGTTGTTGTTCCTAAATACACTCCACCTCTACAGTCAGTGTGGTTGTTGTTCCTACGTACACTCCACCTCTACAGTCAGTGTGATTGTTTTTCCTAAATACACTCCACCTCTACAGTCAGTGTGGTTGTTGTTCCTAAATACACTCCATCTCTACAGTCAGTGTGGTTGTTGTTCCTACGTACACTCCACCTCTACATTCAGTGTGATTGTTGTTCCTAAATACACTCCACCTCTACAGTCAGTGTGGTTGTTGTTCCTACGTACACTCCACCTCTACAGTCAGTGTGGTTGTTGTTCCTAAATACACTCCACCTCTACAGTCAGTGTGATTGTTGTTCCTAAATACACTCCACATCTACAGTCAGTGTGGTTGTTGTTCCTAAATACACTCCACCTCTAAAGTCAGTGTGGTTGCTGTTCCTACATACACTCCACCTCTACAGTCAGTGTGGTTGTTGATCCTAAATACACTCCACCTCTACAGTCAGTGTGGTTGTTGTTCCTAAATACACTCCACCTCTACAGTCAGTGTGGTTGTTGATCCTAAATACACTCCACCTCTACAGTCAGTGTGATTGTTGTTCCTAAATACAATCCACCTCTACTGTCAGTGTGGTTGTTGTTCCTAAATACACTCCACCTCTACAGTCAGTGTGGTTGTTGTTCCTAAATACACTCCACCTCTACAGTCAGTGTGGTTGTTGTTCCTACGTACACTCCACCTCTACAGTCAGTGTGGTTGTTGTTCCTAAATACACTCCAACTCTACAGTCAGTGTGGTTGTTGTTCCTAAATACACTCCACCTCTACACTCAGTGTTGTTATTGTTCCTAAATACACTCCACCTCTACAGTCAGTGTGTTTGTTGTTCCTAATTACACTCCACGTCTACAGTCAGTGTGGTTGTTGTTCCTAAAAACACTCCACCTCTACAGTCAGTGTGATTGTTGTTCCTACATACACTCCACCACTACAGTCAGTGTGGTTGTTTTTCCTATGTACACTCCACCTCTACAGTCAGTGTAGTTGTTGTTCCTACATACACTCCACCTCTACAGTCAGTGTGATTGTTGTTCCTACGTACACTCCACCTCTACAGTCAGTGTGGTTGTTGTTCCTATGCACACTCCACCTCTACAGTCATTGTGATTGTTGTTCCTAAATAAACTCCACCTCTACAGTCAGTGTGATTGTTGATCCTAAATACACTCCACCTCTACAGTCAGTGTGATTGTTGTTCCTAAATACACTCCACCTCTACAGTCAGTGTGGTTTTTGTTCCTACGTACACTTCACCTCTACAGTCAGTGTGGTTGTTGTTCCTAAACACTCTCCACCTCTACAGTCAGTGTGATTGTTGTTCCTAAATACACTCCACCTCTACAGTCAGTGTTGTTGTTGTTCCTAAATACACTCCACCTCTACAATCAGTGTGGTTGTTGTTCCTACGTACACCCCACCTCTACAGTCAGTGTGATTGTTGTTCCTAAGTACACTCCACCACTACAGTCAGTGTGGTTGTTTTTCCTATGTACACTCCACCTCTACAGTCAGTGTAGTTGTTGTTCCTACATACACTCCACCTCTACAGTCAGTGTGATTGTTGTTCCTACGTACACTCCACCTCTACAGTCAGTGTGGTTGTTGTTCCTATGCACACTCCACCTCTACAGTCATTGTGATTGTTGTTCCTAAATAAACTCCACCTCTACAGTCAGTGTGATTGTTGATCCTAAATACACTCCACCTCTACAGTCAGTGTGATTGTTGTTCCTAAATACACTCCACCTCTACAGTCAGTGTGGTTTTTGTTCCTACGTACACTTCACCTCTACAGTCAGTGTGGTTGTTGTTCCTAAACACTCTCCACCTCTACAGTCAGTGTGATTGTTGTTCCTAAATACACTCCACCTCTACAGTCAGTGTTGTTGTTGTTCCTAAATACACTCCACCTCTACAATCAGTGTGGTTGTTGTTCCTACGTACACCCCACCTCTACAGTCAGTGTGATTGTTGTTCCTAAGTACACTCCACCTCTACAGTCAGTGTGGTTGTTGTTCCTAAATACACTCCACATCTACAGTCAGTGTGGTTGTTGTTCCTAAAAACACTCCACCTCTACAGTCAGTGTGATTGTTCTTCCTACATACACTCCACCACTACAGTCAGTGTGGTTGTTGTTCCTAAAAACACTCCACCTCTACAGTCAGTGTGATTGTTGTTCCTACATACACTCCACCACTACAGTCAGTGTGATTGTTGTTCCTAAATACACTCCACCTCTACAGTCAGTGTGATTGTTGTTCCTATGTACACTCCACCTCTACAGTCAGTGTGGTTGTTGATCCTAAATACACTCCACCTCTACGTCAGTGTGGTTGTTGTTCCTAAATACACTCCACCTCTACAGTCAGTGTGATTGTTGTTCCTATGTACACTCCACCTCTACAGTCAGTGTGGTTGTTGTTCCTAAATACACTCCACCTCTACAGTCAGTGTGGTTGTTGTTCCTAAATACACTCCACCTCTACAGTCAGTGTGGTTGTTGTTCCTATGTACACTCCACCTCTACAGTCAGTGTGGTTGTTGATCCTATGTACACTCCACCTCTACAGTCAGTGTGGTTGTTGTTCCTATGTACACTCCACCTCTACAGTCAGTGTGGTTGTTGTTCCTAAATACACTCCACCTCTACAGTCAGTGTGATTGTTGTTCCTATGTACACTCCACCTCTACAGTCAGTGTGGTTGTTGTTCCTATGTACACTCCACCTCTACAGTCAGTGTGGTTGTTGATCCTATGTACACTCCACCTCTACAGTCAGTGTGGTTGTTGTTCCTATGTACACTCCACCTCTACAGTCAGTGTGGTTGTTGTTCCTAAATACACTCCACCTCTACAGTCAGTGTGATTGTTGTTCCTATGTACACTCCACCTCTACAGTCAGTGTGATTGTTTTTCCTAAATACACTCCACCTCTACAGTCAGTGTGATTGTTGTTCCTATGTACACTCCACCTCTACAGTCAGTGTGATTGTTGATCCTAAATACACTCCACCTCTACAGTCAGTGTGATTGTTGTTCCTAAATACACTCCACCTCTACAGTCAGTGTGATTGTTTTTCCTAAATACACTCCACCTCTACAGTCAGTGTGATTGTTGTTCCTATGTACACTCCACCTCTACAGTCAGTGTGATTGTTGATCCTAAATACACTCCACCTCTACAGTCAGTGTGATTGTTGTTCCTACATACACTCCACCACTACAGTCAGTGTGATTGTTGTTCCTAAATACACTCCACCTCTACAGTCAGTGTGATTGTTGTTCCTATGTACACTCCACCTCTACAGTCAGTGTGGTTGTTGATCCTAAATACACTCCACCTCTACGTCAGTGTGGTTGTTGTTCCTAAATACACTCCACCTCTACAGTCAGTGTGATTGTTGTTCCTATGTACACTCCACCTCTACAGTCAGTGTGGTTGTTGTTCCTAAATACACTCCACCTCTACAGTCAGTGTGGTTGTTGTTCCTAAATACACTCCACCTCTACAGTCAGTGTGGTTGTTGTTCCTATGTACACTCCACCTCTACAGTCAGTGTGGTTGTTGATCCTATGTACACTCCACCTCTACAGTCAGTGTGGTTGTTGTTCCTATGTACACTCCACCTCTACAGTCAGTGTGGTTGTTGTTCCTAAATACACTCCACCTCTACAGTCAGTGTGATTGTTGTTCCTATGTACACTCCACCTCTACAGTCAGTGTGGTTGTTGTTCCTATGTACACTCCACCTCTACAGTCAGTGTGGTTGTTGATCCTATGTACACTCCACCTCTACAGTCAGTGTGGTTGTTGTTCCTATGTACACTCCACCTCTACAGTCAGTGTGGTTGTTGTTCCTAAATACACTCCACCTCTACAGTCAGTGTGATTGTTGTTCCTATGTACACTCCACCTCTACAGTCAGTGTGATTGTTTTTCCTAAATACACTCCACCTCTACAGTCAGTGTGATTGTTGTTCCTATGTACACTCCACCTCTACAGTCAGTGTGATTGTTGATCCTAAATACACTCCACCTCTACAGTCAGTGTGATTGTTGTTCCTAAATACACTCCACCTCTACAGTCAGTGTGATTGTTTTTCCTAAATACACTCCACCTCTACAGTCAGTGTGATTGTTGTTCCTATGTACACTCCACCTCTACAGTCAGTGTGATTGTTGATCCTAAATACACTCCACCTCTACAGTCAGTGTGATTGTTGTTCCTAAATACACTCCACCTCTACAGTCAGTGTGGTTGCTGTTCCTACGTACACTTCACCTCTACAGTCAGTGTGGTTGTTGTTCCTAAACACTCTCCACCTCTACAGTCAGTGTGATTGTTGTTCCTAAATACACTCCACCTCTACAGTCAGTGTTGTTGTTGTTCCTAAATACACTCCACCTCTACAATCAGTGTGGTTGTTGTTCCTACGTACACCCCACCTCTACAGTCAGTGTGATTGTTGTTCCTAAGTACACTCCACCTCTACAGTCGGTGTGGTTGTTGTTCCTAAATACACTCCACATCTACAGTCAGTGTGGTTGTTGTTCCTAAAAACACTCCACCTCTATAGTCAGTGTGGTTGCTGTTCCTATGTACACTCCACCTCTACAGTCAGTGTGGTTGTTGTTCCTACGTACACTCCATCTCTACAGTCAGTGTGATTGTTGTTCCTACGTACACTCCACCTCTACAGTCAGTGTGGTTGTTGTTCCTAAGTACACTCCACCTCTACAGTCAGTGTGGTTGTTGTTCCTAAATACACTCCACCTCTACAGTCAGTGTGGTTGTTGTTCCTACGTACACTCCACCTCTCCAGTCAGTGTGATTGTTTTTCCTAAATACACTCCACCACTACAGTCAGTGTGGTTGTTGTTCCTAAATACACTCCATCTCTACAGTCAGTGTGGTTGTTGTTCATACGTACACTCCACCTCTACATTCAGTGTGATTGTTGTTCCTAAATACACTCCACCTCTACAGTCAGTGTGGTTGTTGTTCCTACGTACACTCCACCTCTACAGTCAGTGTGGTTGTTGTTCCTAAATACACTCCACCTCTACAGTCAGTGTGATTGTTGTTCCTAAATACACTCCACCTCTACAGTCAGTGTGGTTGTTGTTCCTAAATACACTCCACCTCTAAAGTCAGTGTGGTTGCTGTTCCTACATACACTCCACCTCTACAGTCAGTGGGGTTGTTGATCCTAAATACACTCCACCTCTACAGTCAGTGTGGTTGTTGTTCCTAAATACACTCCACCTCTACAGTCAGTGTGGTTGTTGATCCTAAATACACTCCACCTCTACAGTCAGTGTGATTGTTGTTCCTAAATACAATCCACCTCTACTGTCAGTGTGGTTGTTGTTCCTAAATACACTCCACCTCTACAGTCAGTGTGGTTGTTGTTCCTAAATACACTCCACCTCTACAGTCAGTGTGGTTGCTGTTCCTACGTACACTCCACCTCTACAGTCAGTGTGGTTGTTGTTCCTAAATACACTCCACCTCTACAGTCAGTGTGGTTGTTGTTCCTAAATACACTCCACCTCTATAGTCAGTGTGGTTGCTGTTCCTACGTACACTCCACCTCTACAGTCAGTGTGGTTGTTGTTCCTAAATACACTCCACCTCTACAGTCAGTGTGGTTGTTGTTCCTAAATACACTCCACCTCTACACTCAGTGTTGTTATTGTTCCTAAATACACTCCACCTCTACAGTCAGTGTGTTTGTTGTTCCTAAATAAACTCCACGTCTACAGTCAGTGTGGTTGTTGTTCCTAAAAACACTCCACCTCTACAGTCAGTGTGATTGTTGTTCCTACATACACTCCACCACTACAGTCAGTGTGGTTGTTTTTCCTATGTACACTCCACCTCTACAGTCAGTGTAGTTGTTGTTCCTACGTACACTCCACCTCTACAGTCAGTGTGATTGTTGTTCCTACGTACACTTCACCTCTACAGTCAGTGTGGTTGTTGTTCCTACGTACACTTCACCTCTACAGTCAGTGTAGTTGTTGTTCCTACATACACTCCACCTCTACAGTCAGTGTGATTGTTGTTCCTACGTACACTTCACCTCTACAGTCAGTGTGATTGTTGTTCCTAAATACAATCCACCTCTACTGTCAGTGTGGTTGTTGTTCCTAAATACACTCCACCTCTACAGTCAGTGTGGTTGTTGTTCCCAAATACACTCCACCTCTACAGTCAGTGTGGTTGCTGTTCCTACGTACACTCCACCTCTACAGTCAGTGTGGTTGTTGTTCCTAAATACACTCCACCTCTACAGTCAGTGTGGTTGTTGTTCCTAAATACACTCCACCTCTATAGTCAGTGTGGTTGCTGTTCCTACGTACACTCCACCTCTACAGTCAGTGTGGTTGTTGTTCCTAAATACACTCCACCTCTACAGTCAGTGTGGTTGTTGTTCCTAAATACACTCCACCTCTACACTCAGTGTTGTTATTGTTCCTAAATACACTCCACCTCTACAGTCAGTGTGTTTGTTGTTCCTAAATACACTCCACGTCTACAGTCAGTGTGGTTGTTGTTCCTAAAAACACTCCACCTCTACAGTCAGTGTGATTGTTGTTCCTACATACACTCCACCACTACAGTCAGTGTGGTTGTTTTTCCTATGTACACTCCACCTCTACAGTCAGTGTAGTTGTTGTTCCTACGTACACTCCACCTCTACAGTCAGTGTGATTGTTGTTCCTACGTACACTTCACCTCTACAGTCAGTGTGGTTGTTGTTCCTACGTACACTTCACCTCTACAGTCAGTGTAGTTGTTGTTCCTACATACACTCCACCTCTACAGTCAGTGTGATTGTTGTTCCTACGTACACTTCACCTCTACAGTCAGTGTGGTTGTTGTTCCTATGCACACTCCACCTCTACAGTCATTGTGATTGTTGTTCCTAAACACTCTCCACCTCTACAGTCAGTGTGATTGTTGTTCCTAAATACACTCCACCTCTACAGTCAGTGTTGTTGTTGTTCCTAAATACACTCCACCTCTACAATCAGTGTGGTTGTTGTTCCTACGTACACCCCACCTCTACAGTCAGTGTGATTGTTGTTCCTAAGTACACTCCACCTCTACAGTCAGTGTGGTTGTTGTTCCTAAATACACTCCACATCTACAGTCAGTGTGGTTGTTGTTCCTAAAAACACTCCACCTCTACAGTCAGTGTGATTGTTCTTCCAACATACACTCCACCACTACAGTCAGTGTGGTTGTTGTTCCTAAAAACACTCCACCTCTACAGTCAGTGTGATTGTTGTTCCTACATACACTCCACCACTACAGTCAGTGTGATTGTTGTTCCTAAATACACTCCACCTCTACAGTCAGTGTGATTGTTGTTCCTATGTACACTCCACCTCTACAGTCAGTGTGGTTGTTGATCCTAAATACACTCCACCTCTACGTCAGTGTGGTTGTTGTTCCTAAATACACTCCACCTCTACAGTCAGTGTGATTGTTGTTCCTATGTACACTCCACCTCTACAGTCAGTGTGGTTGTTGTTCCTAAATACACTCCAACTCTACAGTCAGTGTGGTTGTTGTTCCTAAATACACTCCACCTCTACAGTCAGTGTGGTTGTTGTTCCTATGTACACTCCACCTCTACAGTCAGTGTGGTTGTTGATCCTATGTACACTCCACCTCTACAGTCAGTGTGGTTGTTGTTCCTATGTACACTCCACCTCTACAGTCAGTGTGGTTGTTGTTCCTAAATACACTCCACCTCTACAGTCAGTGTGATTGTTGTTCCTATGTACACTCCACCTCTACAGTCAGTGTGATTGTTGTTCCTAAATACACTCCACCTCTACAGTCAGTGTGATTGTTGTTCCTATGTACACTCCACCTCTACAGTCAGTGTGATTGTTGATCCTAAATACACTCCACCTCTACAGTCAGTGTGATTGTTGTTCCTAAATACACTCCACCTCTACAGTCAGTGTGATTGTTTTTCCTAAATACACTCCACCTCTACAGTCAGTGTGATTGTTGTTCCTATGTACACTCCACCTCTACAGTCAGTGTGATTGTTGATCCTAAATACACTCCACCTCTACAGTCAGTGTGATTGTTGTTCCTAAATACACTCCACCTCTACAGTCAGTGTGGTTGCTGTTCCTACGTACACTTCACCTCTACAGTCAGTGTGGTTGTTGTTCCTAAACACTCTCCACCTCTACAGTCAGTGTGATTGTTGTTCCTAAATACACTCCACCTCTACAGTCAGTGTTGTTGTTGTTCCTAAATACACTCCACCTCTACAATCAGTGTGGTTGTTGTTCCTACGTACACCCCACCTCTACAGTCAGTGTGATTGTTGTTCCTAAGTACACTCCACCTCTACAGTCGGTGTGGTTGTTGTTCCTAAATACACTCCACATCTACAGTCAGTGTGGTTGTTGTTCCTAAAAACACTCCACCTCTATAGTCAGTGTGGTTGCTGTTCCTATGTACACTCCACCTCTACAGTCAGTGTGGTTGTTGTTCCTACGTACACTCCATCTCTACAGTCAGTGTGATTGTTGTTCCTACGTACACTCCACCTCTACAGTCAGTGTGGTTGTTGTTCCTAAGTACACTCCACCTTTACAGTCAGTGTGGTTGTTGTTCCTAAATACACTCCACCTCTACAGTCAGTGTGGTTGTTGTTCCTACGTACACTCCACCTCTCCAGTCAGTGTGATTGTTTTTCCTAAATACACTCCACCACTACAGTCAGTGTGGTTGTTGTTCCTAAATACACTCCATCTCTACAGTCAGTGTGGTTGTTGTTCATACGTACACTCCACCTCTACATTCAGTGTGATTGTTGTTCCTAAATACACTCCACCTCTACAGTCAGTGTGGTTGTTGTTCCTACGTACACTCCACCTCTACAGTCAGTGTGGTTGTTGTTCCTAAATACACTCCACCTCTACAGTCAGTGTGATTGTTGTTCCTAAATACACTCCACCTCTACAGTCAGTGTGGTTGTTGTTCCTAAATACACTCCACCTCTAAAGTCAGTGTGGTTGCTGTTCCTACATACACTCCACCTCTACAGTCAGTGGGGTTGTTGATCCTAAATACACTCCACCTCTACAGTCAGTGTGGTTGTTGTTCCTAAATACACTCCACCTCTACAGTCAGTGTGGTTGTTGATCCTAAATACACTCCACCTCTACAGTCAGTGTGATTGTTGTTCCTAAATACAATCCACCTCTACTGTCAGTGTGGTTGTTGTTCCTAAATACACTCCACCTCTACAGTCAGTGTGGTTGTTGTTCCTAAATACACTCCACCTCTACAGTCAGTGTGGTTGCTGTTCCTACGTACACTCCACCTCTACAGTCAGTGTGGTTGTTGTTCCTAAATACACTCCACCTCTACAGTCAGTGTGGTTGTTGTTCCTAAATACACTCCACCTCTATAGTCAGTGTGGTTGCTGTTCCTACGTACACTCCACCTCTACAGTCAGTGTGGTTGTTGTTCCTAAATACACTCCACCTCTACAGTCAGTGTGGTTGTTGTTCCTAAATACACTCCACCTCTACACTCAGTGTTGTTATTGTTCCTAAATACACTCCACCTCTACAGTCAGTGTGTTTGTTGTTCCTAAATAAACTCCACGTCTACAGTCAGTGTGGTTGTTGTTCCTAAAAACACTCCACCTCTACAGTCAGTGTGATTGTTGTTCCTACATACACTCCACCACTACAGTCAGTGTGGTTGTTTTTCCTATGTACACTCCACCTCTACAGTCAGTGTAGTTGTTGTTCCTACGTACACTCCACCTCTACAGTCAGTGTGGTTGTTGTTCCTACGTACACTTCACCTCTACAGTCAGTGTGGTTGTTGTTCCTACGTACACTTCACCTCTACAGTCAGTGTAGTTGTTGTTCCTACATACACTCCACCTCTACAGTCAGTGTGATTGTTGTTCCTACGTACACTTCACCTCTACAGTCAGTGTGATTGTTGTTCCTAAATACAATTCACCTCTACTGTCAGTGTGGTTGTTGTTCCTAAATACACTCCACCTCTACAGTCAGTGTGGTTGTTGTTCCTAAATACACTCCACCTCTACAGTCAGTGTGGTTGCTGTTCCTACGTACACTCCACCTCTACAGTCAGTGTGGTTGTTGTTCCTAAATACACTCCACCTCTACAGTCAGTGTGGTTGTTGTTCCTAAATACACTCCACCTCTATAGTCAGTGTGGTTGCTGTTCCTACGTACACTCCACCTCTACAGTCAGTGTGGTTGTTGTTCCTAAATACACTCCACCTCTACAGTCAGTGTGGTTGTTGTTCCTAAATACACTCCACCTCTACACTCAGTGTTGTTATTGTTCCTAAATACACTCCACCTCTACAGTCAGTGTGTTTGTTGTTCCTAAATACACTCCACGTCTACAGTCAGTGTGGTTGTTGTTCCTAAAAACACTCCACCTCTACAGTCAGTGTGATTGTTGTTCCTACATACACTCCACCACTACAGTCAGTGTGGTTGTTTTTCCTATGTACACTCCACCTCTACAGTCAGTGTAGTTGTTGTTCCTACGTACACTCCACCTCTACAGTCAGTGTGATTGTTGTTCCTACGTACACTTCACCTCTACAGTCAGTGTGGTTGTTGTTCCTACGTACACTTCACCTCTACAGTCAGTGTAGTTGTTGTTCCTACATACACTCCACCTCTACAGTCAGTGTGATTGTTGTTCCTACGTACACTTCACCTCTACAGTCAGTGTGGTTGTTGTTCCTATGCACACTCCACCTCTACAGTCATTGTGATTGTTGTTCCTAAATAAACTCCACCTCTACAGTCAGTGTGATTGTTGATCCTAAATACACTCCACCTCTACAGTCAGTGTGATTGTTGTTCCTAAATACACTCCACCTCTACAGTCAGTGTGGTTTTTGTTCCTACGTACACTTCACCTCTACAGTCAGTGTGGTTGTTGTTCCTAAACACTCTCCACCTCTACAGTCAGTGTGATTGTTGTTCCTAAATACACTCCACCTCTACAGTCAGTGTTGTTGTTGTTCCTAAATACACTCCACCTCTACAATCAGTGTGGTTGTTGTTCCTACGTACACCCCACCTCTACAGTCAGTGTGATTGTTGTTCCTAAGTACACTCCACCTCTACAGTCAGTGTGGTTGTTGTTCCTAAATACACTCCACATCTACAGTCAGTGTGGTTGTTGTTCCTAAAAACACTCCACCTCTACAGTCAGTGTGATTGTTCTTCCAACATACACTCCACCACTACAGTCAGTGTGGTTGTTGTTCCTAAAAACACTCCACCTCTACAGTCAGTGTGATTGTTGTTCCTACATACACTCCACCACTACAGTCAGTGTGATTGTTGTTCCTAAATACACTCCACCTCTACAGTCAGTGTGATTGTTGTTCCTATGTACACTCCACCTCTACAGTCAGTGTGGTTGTTGATCCTAAATACACTCCACCTCTACGTCAGTGTGGTTGTTGTTCCTAAATACACTCCACCTCTACAGTCAGTGTGATTGTTGTTCCTATGTACACTCCACCTCTACAGTCAGTGTGGTTGTTGTTCCTAAATACACTCCAACTCTACAGTCAGTGTGGTTGTTGTTCCTAAATACACTCCACCTCTACAGTCAGTGTGGTTGTTGTTCCTATGTACACTCCACCTCTACAGTCAGTGTGGTTGTTGATCCTATGTACACTCCACCTCTACAGTCAGTGTGGTTGTTGTTCCTATGTACACTCCACCTCTACAGTCAGTGTGGTTGTTGTTCCTAAATACACTCCACCTCTACAGTCAGTGTGATTGTTGTTCCTATGTACACTCCACCTCTACAGTCAGTGTGATTGTTGTTCCTAAATACACTCCACCTCTACAGTCAGTGTGATTGTTGTTCCTATGTACACTCCACCTCTACAGTCAGTGTGATTGTTGATCCTAAATACACTCCACCTCTACAGTCAGTGTGATTGTTGTTCCTAAATACACTCCACCTCTACAGTCAGTGTGATTGTTTTTCCTAAATACACTCCACCTCTACAGTCAGTGTGATTGTTGTTCCTATGTACACTCCACCTCTACAGTCAGTGTGATTGTTGTTCCTAAATACACTCCACCTCTACAGTCAGTGTTGTTGTTGTTCCTAAATACTCTCCACCTCTACAATCAGTGTGGTTGTTGTTCCTACGTACACCCCACCTCTACAGTCAGTGTGATTGTTGTTCCTAAGTACACTCCACCTCTACAGTCGGTGTGGTTGTTGTTCCTAAATACACTCCACATCTACAGTCAGTGTGGTTGTTGTTCCTAAAAACACTCCACCTCTATAGTCAGTGTGGTTGCTGTTCCTATGTACACTCCACCTCTACAGTCAGTGTGGTTGTTGTTCCTACGTACACTCCATCTCTACATTCAGTGTGATTGTTGTTCCTACGTACACTCCACCTCTACAGTCAGTGTGGTTGTTGTTCCTAAGTACACTCCACCTCTACAGTCAGTGTGGTTGTTGTTCCTAAATACACTCCACCTCTACAGTCAGTGTGGTTGTTGTTCCTACGTACACTCCACCTCTCCAGTCAGTGTGATTGTTTTTCCTAAATACACTCCACCACTACAGTCAGTGTGGTTGTTGTTCCTAAATACACTCCATCTCTACAGTCAGTGTGGTTGTTGTTCATACGTACACTCCACCTCTACATTCAGTGTGATTGTTGTTCCTAAATACACTCCACCTCTACAGTCAGTGTGGTTGTTGTTCCTACGTACACTCCACCTCTACAGTCAGTGTGGTTGTTGTTCCTAAATACACTCCACCTCTACAGTCAGTGTGATTGTTGTTCCTAAATACACTCCACCTCTACAGTCAGTGTGGTTGTTGTTCCTAAATACACTCCACCTCTAAAGTCAGTGTGGTTGCTGTTCCTACATACACTCCACCTCTACAGTCAGTGGGGTTGTTGATCCTAAATACACTCCACCTCTACAGTCAGTGTGGTTGTTGTTCCTAAATACACTCCACCTCTACAGTCAGTGTGGTTGTTGATCCTAAATACACTCCACCTCTACAGTCAGTGTGATTGTTGTTCCTAAATACAATCCACCTCTACTGTCAGTGTGGTTGTTGTTCCTAAATACACTCCACCTCTACAGTCAGTGTGGTTGTTGTTCCTAAATACACTCCACCTCTACAGTCAGTGTGGTTGCTGTTCCTACGTACACTCCACCTCTACAGTCAGTGTGGTTGTTGTTCCTAAATACACTCCACCTCTACAGTCAGTGTGGTTGTTGTTCCTAAATACACTCCACCTCTATAGTCAGTGTGGTTGCTGTTCCTACGTACACTCCACCTCTACAGTCAGTGTGGTTGTTGTTCCTAAATACACTCCACCTCTACAGTCAGTGTGGTTGTTGTTCCTAAATACACTCCACCTCTACACTCAGTGTTGTTATTGTTCCTAAATACACTCCACCTCTACAGTCAGTGTGTTTGTTGTTCCTAAATAAACTCCACGTCTACAGTCAGTGTGGTTGTTGTTCCTAAAAACACTCCACCTCTACAGTCAGTGTGATTGTTGTTCCTACATACACTCCACCACTACAGTCAGTGTGGTTGTTTTTCCTATGTACACTCCACCTCTACAGTCAGTGTAGTTGTTGTTCCTACGTACACTCCACCTCTACAGTCAGTGTGATTGTTGTTCCTACGTACACTTCACCTCTACAGTCAGTGTGGTTGTTGTTCCTACGTACACTTCACCTCTACAGTCAGTGTAGTTGTTGTTCCTACATACACTCCACCTCTACAATCAGTGTGATTGTTGTTCCTACGTACACTTCACCTCTACAGTCAGTGTGATTGTTGTTCCTAAATACAATCCACCTCTACTGTCAGTGTGGTTGTTGTTCCTAAATACACTCCACCTCTACAGTCAGTGTGGTTGTTGTTCCTAAATACACTCCACCTCTACAGTCAGTGTGGTTGCTGTTCCTACGTACACTCCACCTCTACAGTCAGTGTGGTTGTTGTTCCTAAATACACTCCACCTCTACAGTCAGTGTGGTTGTTGTTCCTAAATACACTCCACCTCTATAGTCAGTGTGGTTGCTGTTCCTACGTACACTCCACCTCTACAGTCAGTGTGGTTGTTGTTCCTAAATACACTCCACCTCTACAGTCAGTGTGGTTGTTGTTCCTAAATACACTCCACCTCTACACTCAGTGTTGTTATTGTTCCTAAATACACTCCACCTCTACAGTCAGTGTGTTTGTTGTTCCTAAATACACTCCACGTCTACAGTCAGTGTGGTTGTTGTTCCTAAAAACACTCCACCTCTACAGTCAGTGTGATTGTTGTTCCTACATACACTCCACCACTACAGTCAGTGTGGTTGTTTTTCCTATGTACACTCCACCTCTACAGTCAGTGTAGTTGTTGTTCCTACGTACACTCCACCTCTACAGTCAGTGTGATTGTTGTTCCTACGTACACTTCACCTCTACAGTCAGTGTGGTTGTTGTTCCTACGTACACTTCACCTCTACAGTCAGTGTAGTTGTTGTTCCTACATACACTCCACCTCTACAGTCAGTGTGATTGTTGTTCCTACGTACACTTCACCTCTACAGTCAGTGTGGTTGTTGTTCCTATGCACACCCCACCTCTACAGTCATTGTGATTGTTGTTCCTAAATAAACTCCACCTCTACAGTCAGTGTGATTGTTGATCCTAAATACACTCCACCTCTACAGTCAGTGTGATTGTTGTTCCTAAATACACTCCACCTCTACAGTCAGTGTGGTTTTTGTTCCTACGTACACTTCACCTCTACAGTCAGTGTGGTTGTTGTTCCTAAACACTCTCCACCTCTACAGTCAGTGTGATTGTTGTTCCTAAATACACTCCACCTCTACAGTCAGTGTTGTTGTTGTTCCTAAATACACTCCACCTCTACAATCAGTGTGGTTGTTGTTCCTACGTACACCCCACCTCCACAGTCAGTGTGATTGTTGTTCCTAAGTACACTCCACCTCTACAGTCAGTGTGGTTGTTGTTCCTAAATACACTCCACATCTACAGTCAGTGTGGTTGTTGTTCCTAAAAACACTCCACCTCTACAGTCAGTGTGATTGTTCTTCCAACATACACTCCACCACTACAGTCAGTGTGGTTGTTGTTCCTAAAAACACTCCACCTCTACAGTCAGTGTGATTGTTGTTCCTACATACACTCCACCACTACAGTCAGTGTGATTGTTGTTCCTAAATACACTCCACCTCTACAGTCAGTGTGATTGTTGTTCCTATGTACACTCCACCTCTACAGTCAGTGTGGTTGTTGATCCTAAATACACTCCACCTCTACGTCAGTGTGGTTGTTGTTCCTAAATACACTCCACCTCTACAGTCAGTGTGATTGTTGTTCCTATGTACACTCCACCTCTACAGTCAGTGTGGTTGTTGTTCCTAAATACACTCCAACTCTACAGTCAGTGTGGTTGTTGTTCCTAAATACACTCCACCTCTACAGTCAGTGTGGTTGTTGTTCCTATGTACACTCCACCTCTACAGTCAGTGTGGTTGTTGATCCTATGTACACTCCACCTCTACAGTCAGTGTGGTTGTTGTTCCTATGTACACTCCACCTCTACAGTCAGTGTGGTTGTTGTTCCTAAATACACTCCACCTCTACAGTCAGTGTGATTGTTGTTCCTATGTACACTCCACCTCTACAGTCAGTGTGATTGTTGTTCCTAAATACACTCCACCTCTACAGTCAGTGTGATTGTTGTTCCTAAATACACTCCACCTCTACAGTCAGTGTGGTTGTTGTTCCTAAATACACTCCACCTCTAAAGTCAGTGTGGTTGCTGTTCCTACATACACTCCACCTCTACAGTCAGTGGGGTTGTTGATCCTAAATACACTCCACCTCTACAGTCAGTGTGGTTGTTGTTCCTAAATACACTCCACCTCTACAGTCAGTGTGGTTGTTGATCCTAAATACACTCCACCTCTACAGTCAGTGTGATTGTTGTTCCTAAATACAATCCACCTCTACTGTCAGTGTGGTTGTTGTTCCTAAATACACTCCACCTCTACAGTCAGTGTGGTTGTTGTTCCTAAATACACTCCACCTCTACAGTCAGTGTGGTTGCTGTTCCTACGTACACTCCACCTCTACAGTCAGTGTGGTTGTTGTTCCTAAATACACTCCACCTCTACAGTCAGTGTGGTTGTTGTTCCTAAATACACTCCACCTCTATAGTCAGTGTGGTTGCTGTTCCTACGTACACTCCACCTCTACAGTCAGTGTGGTTGTTGTTCCTAAATACACTCCACCTCTACAGTCAGTGTGGTTTTTGTTCCTAAATACACTCCACCTCTACACTCAGTGTTGTTATTGTTCCTAAATACACTCCACCTCTACAGTCAGTGTGTTTGTTGTTCCTAAATACACTCCACGTCTACAGTCAGTGTGGTTGTTGTTCCTAAAAACACTCCACCTCTACAGTCAGTGTGATTGTTGTTCCTACATACACTCCACCACTACAGTCAGTGTGGTTGTTTTTCCTATGTACACTCCACCTCTACAGTCAGTGTAGTTGTTGTTCCTACGTACACTCCACCTCTACAGTCAGTGTGATTGTTGTTCCTACGTACACTTCACCTCTACAGTCAGTGTGGTTGTTGGTCCTACGTACACTTCACCTCTACAGTCAGTGTGGTTGTTGTTCCTAAACACTCTCCACCTCTACAGTCAGTGTGATTGTTGTTCCTAAATACACTCCACCTCTACAGTCAGTGTTGTTGTTGTTCCTAAATACACTCCACCTCTACAATCAGTGTGGTTGTTGTTCCTACGTACACCCCACCTCTACAGTCAGTGTGATTGTTGTTCCTAAGTACACTCCACCTCTACAGTCAGTGTGGTTGTTGTTCCTAAATACACTCCACATCTACAGTCAGTGTGGTTGTTGTTCCTAAAAACACTCCACCTCTACAGTCAGTGTGATTGTTGTTCCTACATACACTCCACCACTACAGTCAGTGTGGTTGTTGTTCCTAAAAACACTCCACCTCTACAGTCAGTGTGATTGTTGTTCCTACATACACTCCACCACTACAGTCAGTGTGATTGTTGTTCCTAAATACACTCCACCTCTACAGTCAGTGTGATTGTTGTTCCTATGTACACTCCACCTCTACAGTCAGTGTGGTTGTTGATCCTAAATACACTCCACCTCTACGTCAGTGTGGTTGTTGTTCCTAAATACACTCCACCTCTACAGTCAGTGTGATTGTTGTTCCTATGTACACTCCACCTCTACAGTCAGTGTGGTTGTTGTTCCTAAATACACTCCACCTCTACAGTCAGTGTGGTTGTTGTTCCTAAATACACTCCACCTCTACAGTCAGTGTGGTTGTTGTTCCTATGTACACTCCACCTCTACAGTCAGTGTGGTTGTTGATCCTATGTACACTCCACCTCTACAGTCAGTGTGGTTGTTGTTCCTATGTACACTCCACCTTTACAGTCAGTGTGGTTGTTGTTCCTAAATACACTCCACCTCTACAGTCAGTGTGATTGTTTTTCCTAAATACACTCCACCTCTACAGTCAGTGTGATTGTTGTTCCTATGTACACTCCACCTCTACAGTCAGTGTGATTGTTGATCCTAAATACACTCCACCTCTACGTCAGTGTGGTTGTTGATCCTAAATACACTCCACCTCTACAGTCAGTGTGATTGTTGTTCCTATGTACACTCCACCTCTACAGTCAGTGTGATTGTCGATCCTAAATACACTCCACCTCTACGTCAGTGTGGTTGTTGATCCTAAATACACTCCACCTCTACAGTCAGTGTGGTTGTTGATCCTAAATACACTCCACCTCTACGTCAGTGTGGTTGTTGTTCCTAAATACACTCCACCTCTACAGTTTGCTCCTGTTATTTCTCGATATGTCAGTCAAAAATTCACCTTTACCATCCAAACTGTGCTTTGACATATAGAAAGTCATTCAAGGAAAATGGTATGCAGCATTCTCTCACACCTCCCTCCCTCATACCTCTCTCCCACTCACACCTCCCTGCCTCATACCTCTCTCCCTCTCGCTCTCACACCTCCCTGCCTCATACCTCTCTCCCTCTCTCTCACACCTCCCTGCCTCATTCCTCTCTCCCTCTCTCTCTCACACCTCCCTGCCTCATACCTCTCTCCCTCTATCTCTCTCACACCTCCCTGTCTCATATCTCTCCCTCTCTCTCACACCTCCCTGCCTCATACCTCTCTCCCTCTTTCTCTCACACCTCCTTCTCTCATACCTCTTTACCTCTCTCTCTCCACACCTTCCTCACATATACCTCTCTCTCTCTCTCTCTCACTCACCTCCCTCCCTGATAACTCTCTCCCTCTCTCTCTCATACCCTCCCACCCTCATATCTCTCACTCTCTCTCTTCACATCCTCCCTCCCTCCCTCTCTCTCTCACACACACACACACCAGCCCTACCTCATATCTCTCTCTCCTTATTCTTCTCTCCCCTCTCTCTCTCTCACACCCTCCCTCCCTCAAACCTATCTCCCCTCTCTCTCTCAAACCTCCCTCCCTCCCTTCCTCCCTCCCTCCCCTCTCCCTTGGCTGCAGGGTTTCATTTCTGTCAGAATCAGATGTTTTTCTCTCTCTCCCTCTCTCTCTCTCTCTCTCTCTCTCTCCCTCCCGCCCTCCCCACCTCTCTCGCTCTCTCGCTCCCTCGCCCTCCCCTCCCCCCCCCTCCCCTCTCCCTTGGCTGCAGGGTTTCATTTCTGTCAGAATCAGATGTTTCTCTCTCCCCCCCCCCCTCTCTCTCTCTCTCTCTCTCTCTCTCTCTCTCCCGCCCTCCCCGCCTCTCTCGCTCTCTCGCTCCCTCGCTCAGTCACGCTCCCCTTCCTCTCTCTCTCTCTCCCTCCCTCTCTCCCTCCCTCCCTTACTCTCTCTGAAGCTATTCCAGCATGGATCAAAGTGGTAGTGCTCTAGTGATTCCTCCTCTCTAGTCTGAGTCGCGCTCTGACACACAGGCAGGCAGGGGAAACAAAGGCCCCGCTGTAGTAAGCCACAAATAACCTTCTCAAAGCATCACACCAATACACACACATAAATACACAAAAAAAATCGACCCACAAAGATACATAAATACCCACACAAGCACTAACAACACAAAGCCAGCCTGGACAGCAGAGCAGTAAGAATTTCTCTTCACCTCCTGTTTTGCCTGTATTGTGAACACAGTAGTGCAGTACACAGGCATGCCCGAATTATCTCCCAATCAAAGCAATGATCATTGATATCATGTCAAATGAACCTGCTGGTATATGCTACTCAGTGTTTTCCTTCCTTTTTTATTTTTCTTATACAGTTGAAGTGGGAAGTTTACATACACCTTAGCCAAATACATTTCAACTCAGTTTTTCACAATTCCTGAAATTTAATCCTAGTAAAAATTCCCTGTGTTATGTAATTTAGGATCACCAGTTTATTATAGTAGTGAGAATGATTTATTTCAGCTTTTATTTATTTCATCACATTCCCAGTGGGTCATAAGTTTACATACACTCCTTTAGTATTTGGTAGCGTTGTCTTTACATTGTTTAACTTGGGTCAAACGTTTCGGGTAGCCTTCCACAAGCTTCCCGCAATGTGTTGGGTGAATTTTGCCCCATTCCTCCTGACAGAGCTGGTGTAACTGAGTCAGGTTTGTAGGCCTCCTTGCTCGCACACGCTTTTTCAGTTCTGCCCACACATTTTCTGTAGGCTTGAGGTCAGGGCTTTGTGATTGCCACTCCAATACCTTGACTTTGTTATCAAATCAATCAAGTTTATTTGTCACGTGCGCTGAATACAACAGGTGTAGACTTTACAGTGAAATGCTTACTTTCAGGTTCTAACCAATAGTGCAAAAAAGGTATTAGGTGAACAATTTATTTTATTTAACTAGGCAAGTCAGTTAAGAACAAGTTCTTATTTTCAATGACAGCAGGTCAGTAGCCTCTTCAGAACGACAGATTTGTACCTTGTCAGCTCAGGGAATTGAACTTGCAACCTTTCAGTTGCTAGTCCAACGCTCTAAACACTAGGCTACCCTGCCACCCCAACGATAGGTAAGTATAGAAATAAAAACAACAGTAAAAAGACAGTGAACAACAGTAGCGAGGCTATAAAGTAGCGAGGATATATACAGACACCGGTTAGTCAGGCTGATTAAGCAATTTTGCCACAACTTTGGAAGTATGCTTGGGGTCATTGTCCATTTGGAAGACCCATTTGCAACCAAGTTTTAACTTCCTGACTGATGTCTTGAGATGTTGCTTCAACATATCCACATAATTTTCCTCCCTCATGTTGCCATCTATTTTGTGAAGTGCACCAGTCCCTCCTGCAGCAAAGCACCCCCACAACATGATGCTGCCACCCCCGTGCTTCACGGTTGGGATAGTGTTCTTCAGCTTGCAAGCCTCCCCCTTTTTCCTCCAAACATAACGAGGGTCATTATAGCCAAACAGTTTTTTTTTTTTTTCATCAGACCAGAGGACATTTCTCCAAAAAGTATTATCTTTTGCCCCATGTGCAGTTGCAAACCATAGTCTGGCTTTTTTATGGCAGTTTTGGAGCAATGGTTTCTTCCTTGCTGAGCGGCCTTTCAGGTTATGTCGATATAGGACTCGTTTCCTCCAGCATCTTCAGAAGGTCCTTTGCTGTTGTACGTTCATCTCTAGGAGGCAGATCGCGTCTCCTTCCTGAGCGGTATGACGGCTGTGTGATCCCATGGTGTTTATACTTGCATACTATTGTTTGTACAGGTGAACGTGGTACCTTCAGGCATTTCGAAATTGCTCCCACGGATGAACCAGTCTTGTGGAGGCCAACAATTGTCTTGGCTGATTTCTTTTGATTTTCTCATGATGTCAAGCAAAGACGCACTGAGTTTGAAGGTAGGCCTTGAAATAGATCCACAGGTACACCTCCAATTGACTAAAATGATGTCAATTAGCCTATCAGAAGTTTCTAAAGCCATGACAATTTTCTGGAATTTTCCAAGCTGTTTAAAGGCACAGTCAACTTAGTGTATGTAAACTTCTGACCCACTGGAATTGTGATACAGTGAATTATAAGTGAAATAAGTAAACTATTGTTGGAAAAATTCCTTGCAAAGGAATGCGCAAAGGAGATGTCCTAACCGTCTTGCCAAAACTATAGTTTGTTAGCAAAACATTTGAGGGAGTTGTCAGGGCCCGGTTACGAACCCGGGTCTCCGGAGTGAGAAACAGTCACTTAACCTACTGAGCCACAAATAGTCGGCAGAACCCAGATGATGAGGCAGACACAGCAGTACTTGAGACGGTGTATTTAATGAAGTAAAAAGAGAAGTCCTTCAGGAAAACATGTAACTCCACAACCTCAAAAGGAATTGCACAAGAACAAAGGTAATCCTCCAAGACAAAAAGGTAAATCCACAAGGTGGTAGGAATAGCATAAAAAGCCTCAAAAGATACTCAAAAATAAATAAACAAGAACAGAATTCCACAAGAGAGTCCACCGGGATCAACAGGAGTTCACAGAATACTAGGGCTGGGTGCTAACATACAAACACAGAGCAAAGAACTGAGGAAAACTAAGGGTTTAAATACAATCAGGGGAAACGAGGCACAGGTGCAAATAATAATGGGGATCAAGGGAAAACAAAAGGTCAAAAAGCACAATGGGGGCATCTAGTGACCAAAAACCGGAACAACCCTGGCCAAATTCTGACAGGAGTGGTTGAAAAATGAGTTTTAATGACTCCAACCTAAGTGTATGTAAACTTCCAACTTCAACTGTATATATTTGTACCTCATTTTCATGGTATCCAATTGGTTTACAATCTTGTCCCACTGCTGCAACTGCCGTACGGACTCAGAAGAGGCGAATGTTGAGAGCCCCTGAAACATAATCCAACCAGGCCGCACTGCATCTTGACACAATGCCCACTTAAACCGTAAGCCAACCTCACCAATGTGTCGGAGGACACACCATACACCTGGCGATCGTGTCAGGAAGGACATCCCTGCAGGCCAAACCCTCACGACACTGGGCCAATTGTGTGCCGCCCCATGGGTCTCCCGGTCGCAGCCGGCTGCGACAGGGCCTGGACTCAAACCCAGAATCTCTAGTGGCACAGCTAGCACTGCCTTAGACCACTGCACCATCTTGAGGGGCCTAGTATTTTCCTTTCTAAAGACAGGCAGATATTTTAACGTTATCCCAAATTGCACCTTATGAGTAAAAACTAGATAGGGAATAGGGTGCTATTTTGGAAAAAACCAATCGTTCCTATCCGGCCTGATCTAACATTCATAGTGTGGGGCCTGATGAGTTCTGCTGCACTAAGGGCTACATGAATACTTCACTTTCTCACAGCTTGATTCCAGACTTGGTCCTCAACAGGGGCAGTAACCCATGGATACAGGTTCTGCCAAATTGGCACCCTATTTCCAATGTAGTGCACTACTTTTGACACAGACCCCTATAGCGCCCTACATATTTAATTGGGAGCCATTTAAGACGGAACCGCACTAATCTCCCCTCGTCAGAGACAGTAGTAAAGTATGTCCTAAACTCAATGCACAATAATCAATTAAACAACTGGAAAATGACTGAGCTTGGTTGATTTTCTGTGGTATGAAAAAGTCTGACAAATGAATACATTTTCAGGCAAATATACTGTACATTTCGATCCAACTAGTCTTAAACACTTCGGTCCTTTCTCTAATCTGCTGCTGGTCTTTAACTGGGGCCTGGGGGACTGAGGTGATGCTGCTGGTCTTTAACTGGGGCCTGGGGACTGTGGTGATGCTGCTGGTCTTTAACTGCTGGTCTTTAACTGGGGCCTGGGGGACTGTGGTGATGCTACTGATCTTTACCTGGGGACTGGGGTGATGCTGCTGGTCTTTAACTGCTGGTCTTTAACTGGGGCCTGGGGGACTGTGGTGATGCTGCTGGTCTTTAACTGGGGCCTGGGGGACTGGGGTGATGCTACTGGTCTTTAACTGGGGCCTGGGGGACTGTAGCGGTGCAGTTGCCCAGCCCAATTCTGTGCCTTGGAAGCAGTGTGAAAACTGAGCTGCTCATTATCACCCATTAGGGCTCTGTGTCTATCTGTTGCAGTGCTGCCACGGTTCGTATAATGAGTGCAGGCAGACAGACGACAGGCGATCCAAGGAATCTGCATGATTCTGTTACATTAGACAACCCCCTCAGACAGAGAGACTTGCTTGCTTTGGCAATGTTAACATATGTTTCCCATGCCAATAAAGCCCTTGAATTGAATTGAATTGAGAGAGAGAGCGAGAGAGAGAGAGAGAGAGAGAGAGAGAGAGAGAGATAGAGAGAGAGAGAGAGAGAGAGAGAGAGAGAGAGAGAGAGAGAGAGAGAGAGAGAGAGAGAGAGAGAGAGAGAGAGAGAGAGAGAGAGAGGTGGCTAACACACACACACACACAGCACCGGAACAGAGATATACTTTTAGTGTGGTGCCTGACTTTTGGAAATGTGTGGACTCCTCAGAGGAGGAAGGGGAGGAGCATCCTCCTCAGTGAAATAAAAATTGTGAAGCATTTAAAAGTTATCCTTTTTTAGCTAAAACTATACTAAATATATTTTATGTCACCAAATAATTGATTAAAATACACTGTTTGCAATGAAGGTCTACAGTCACTTCAACAGCACTGTCTGGGGTAGCACCATGGTGTGCCTGGAGGACAGCTAGCTTCCGTCCTCCTCTGGCTACATTGACTTCAATACAAAACCTAGGAGGCTCATAGGCCTCACCCCGTTCCATAGACATACATCTCAATTATAAACACTTCCGGAAGACATCCTCCAACCAATCAAAGCTTTTGCAGTATAAACTGACATGTTGTCCATACAATCAGAGAATTAGGATCAGAGAATGAACCTAGTGAGTTGTATTGGGATTGTGTCACAGAGCATTATGGGGGTTCTATGTATTGAGAAGCTCGGTGACATTGTTGAATAGAGAGTAAGAGTGACGTGTGATAGTTTAGCTTTTTTTAAATTTTTAAATTCAAATTAGTTTTGTCAAATTACAGAAGACTGAGTAGGTATATTATAAATAGTTTTCTTGGTTTTAGAACTTTATTTTTGTGTCCAGTTAGTGAAATGTATTTACATTTTCCTTGCTAACTTCAGTAGCTCTCTAGCTACCAGCGCCAGAGTGCAGTTTTCTCCCCCAGAATGGTAGAATGGCCAACCCTGCGTGAAAATGTTGTGTACTTTGTGTTAAAGAACCCATTTCTTTCTCTGGGGTACACAGAAAAGGTGTGAATTAAAAGCGAGGGTCGATCTCTGCCTGAGATCAGTTTCATGAAGAAGGATGAAAAGGTGAGGGCGTTCAATACCAACTGGAATCAAAAGTATAGCTGGTTAACAGGGAGCCTTTCATCAAGCTGCCTGTTTTGCTGGTCTTGTCTGCTTTTTGGAAAGTCTGAGCCTTGGTGGAAATGTGGGTACAGTGACCTGAAGAACATTGATCGTTCAGCTAAACGGCAAAACAAAAGCAGGGAATATAAATGCCCACATCAGACTCAAGTTTCTGGGAAAAAGCTGCATCGATCATGACAAAGGTCTGTGTATTCAAACTGTGCAACACAACGATAAAGTAAGAAGAAGCAGGGATGGTCTCAAGCTGCTTATTAACACCACTGCGTTTTGGGGCATGCAATAATTTGTTGTCTATGTGTCTGGGTAGAGGAAATCCCCCTCCTAATCTAGTCTAAATATAATTTATATGAACAAACATAAGATAGCGACAGTTTGACAGGGTTTTCATCCCCCTAGGACCAGGAGTTTTTTTAAACCATGTGACCTGATTAGGAAAAACTGCTCCCATCATAGCCCACATAAACTTTTTACAACTGATTAATCACTGCCACACCTTATAGGGTCCAGAGTTTTCCTGGTTAGGTTAACATATAAGGAAAAACTGCAGAGCCCATGGGGTAAATATGGTGCCACCAGTCTGACAACTCTGGGACCTATGGTGCCACCAGTCTGACCGCTCTGGGACCTATGGTGCCACCAGTCTGACTGCTCTGGGACCTATGGTGCCACCAGTCTGACAACTCTGGGACCTAAGGTGCCACCAGTCTGACCGCTCTGGGACCTAAGGTGCCACCAGTCTGACCGCTCTGGGACCTATGGTGCCACCAGTCTGACCACTCTGGGACCTAAGGTGCCACCAGTCTGACCGCTCTGGGACCTAAGGTGCCACCAGTCTGACCGCTCTGGGACCTAAGGTGCCACCAGTCTGACAGCTCTGGGACCTATGGTGCCACCAGTCTGACCACTCGGGGACCTATGGTGCCACCAGTCTGACCGCTCTGGGACCTAAGGTGCCACCAGTCTGACTGCTCTGGGACCTATGGTGCCACCAGTCTGACAGCTCTGGGACCTAAGGTGCCACCAGTCTGACCGCTCTGGGACCTATGGTGCCACCAGTCTGACAGCTCTGGGACCTAAGGTGCCACCAGTCTGACAGCTCTGGGACCTTTGGTGCCACCAGTCTGACTGCTCTGGGACCTAAGGTGCCACCAGTCTGCTTGCAGTTGTCAGTTATCGGCAGGTATGTGGATGATCAGTGTTTTACTCAGGAACGTTTCTTGAGCTACTTTGATGTGTCAAGTGGGTGAGATGTGCAGTCTGTGTTTAACTTCATGAATTTTGAGATGTCTGAGTTTAACTTCATAGAGCAACTCGCTGCCCAAACCTACGATGGTGTATCTGCTATTTGTATTTAAAGTTAAGTCCCCTCCTGTTCCCTGATTAAGAGGTGATGACCACTCCACTCCACTCCACTTCCTATGGTCAACTGTCTCCTGACATGAACTGAAGCCACGTCTTATGAGCCCACTCATCCACTGGCACATTGAATGTTTCCTCTCCAAGCACTGTGAGTCCCACTATCAATTTTCTCTCATGACTGTATTTAGAGTCAATCACATACAGCAACAGAATCACAGTATTACACATCAATGATTTTACTCCTTGCTTGGACTAACTCTTTCTTAGATCTTTTGTCTAACTGTGTTGTGTGTTGTGTTATTGTTTTTTGTCTTCCCAGTCAAATCCTGTCCTGCACTGAAGTCAAGCCTCTGAACATCTCAACTCATGCCTCATACCCTCATTCAATCACTGCTGGGATCCTTTCCCAACACTGTGTAAGTAGCCCTCTCATTCCCGTTCCCAATAATATTGTACTATAAATGTCTTTATTAAATGCTTTAGGTTAAAATAATTAGTCATTGACGATTTTTTGAAAGCATTCTGCGCCTATACCATGGGTCTCCCATCCTCCTGAATTATTCAAGTCACCAGCCTCCACTGATGTGGATCAATGCCAGCCTCATCACACAATGATGCCAAGCGGTCCTGGCACTGTGCTTGGGCTTTGTTGATCTGTTCTGTGTTTTCAGTCACACAGTGTTAATACTGATATATCAATTACCTCCCAATAGACGCTGTGTCAGCCAGGAATTCAATGTTCTCTCTCTCTCCCTCTCTCTCTGCAGTCCCAGAAAGTGGTAGTAGTGCTAGCAGAGATTGTTCCCTGCGGCTATTCTGATCCATCCAGGCCAATTAGTTGATGTTGATGTGCCTCTCATGTGCTGGGTTATTTTTGCGATGCTGGGAAACAAATGAAGAAATGAACTCAAGCCAAACCCTCTTTAGTACTTATTCAACTCCCTGGCACCCTAAACCCTCTTTAGTACTTATTCAACTCCCTGGCACCCTAAACCCTCTTTAGTACTTATTCAACTCCCTGGCACCCTAAACCCTCTTTAGTACTTATTCAACTTCCTGGCACCCTAAACCCTCTTTAGTACTTATTCAACTCCCTGGCACCCTAAACCCTCTTTAGTACTTATTCAACTTCCTGGCACCCTAAACCCTCTTTAGTACTTATTCAACTCCCTGGCACGCCAAACCCTCTATAGTACTTATTGAACTCCCTGGCACCCTAAACCCTCTTTAGTACTTATTCAACTCCAAGGCATCCTAAACCCTCTTTAGTACTTATTGAACTCCCTGGCACCCTAAACCCTCTTTAGTACTTATTCAACTCCAAGGCATCCTAAACCCTCTTTAGTACTTATTGAACTCCCTGGCACCCTAAACCCTCTTTAGTACTTATTGAACTCCCTGGCACCCTAAATCCTCTTTAGTACTTATTCAACTTCCTGGCACCCTAAACCCTCTTTAGTACTTATTGAACTCCCTGGCACCCTAAACCCTCTTTAGTACTTATTGAACTCCCTGGCACCCTAAATCCTCTTTAGTACTTATTCAACTTCCTGGCACCCTAAACCCTCTTTAGTACTTATTGAACTCCCTGGCACCCTAAACCCTCTTTAGTACTTATTGAACTCCCTGGCACCCTAAATCCTCTTTAGTACTTATTCAACTTCCTGGCACCCTAAACCCTCTTTAGTACTTATTGAACTCCCTGGCACCCTAAACCCTCTTTAGTACTTATTGAACTCCCTGGCACCCTAAACCCTCTTTAGTACTTATTCAACTCCAAGGCATCCTAAACCCTCTTTAGTACTTATTGAACTCCCTGGCACCCTAAACCCTCTTTAGTACTTATTCAACTCCCTGGCACGCCAAACCCTCTTTAGTACTTATTCAACTCCAAGGCATCCTAAACCCTCTTTAGTACTTATTCAACTCCCTGGCACCCTAAACCCTCTTTAGTACTTATTCAACTTCCTGGCACCCTAAACCCTCTTTAGTACTTATTGAACTCCCTGGCACCCTAAACCCTCTTTAGTACTTATTCAACTCCCTGGCACGCCAAACCCTCTTTAGTACTTATTCAACTCCAAGGCATCCTAAACCCTCTTTAGTACTTATTCAACTCCCTGGCACCCTAAACCCTCTTTAGTACTTATTCAACTTCCTGGCACCCTAAACCCTCTTTAGTACTTATTCAACTTCCTGGCACCCCAAACCCTCTTTAGTACCTATTAAACTCCCTGGCACCCTAAACCCTCTTTAGTACTTATTAAACTCCCTGGCACCCTAAACCCTCTTTAGTACTTATTCAACTCCCTGGCACCCTAAACCCTCTTTAGTACTTATTCAACTTCCTGGCACCCTAAACCCTCTTTAGTACTTATTGAACTCCCTGGCACCCTAAACCCTCTTTAGTACTTATTCAACTTCCTGGCACCCTAAACCCTCTTTAGTACTTATTCAACTTCCTGGCACCCCAAACCCTCTTTAGTACTTATTCAACTCCCTGGCACCCTAAACCCTCTTTAGTACTTATTAAACTCCCTGGCACCCTAAACCCTCTTTAGTACTTATTCAACTCCCTGGCACCCTAAACCCTCTTTAGTACTTATTCAACTTCCTGGCACCCTAAACCCTCTTTAGTACTTATTGAACTCCCTGGCACCCTAAACCCTCTTTAGTACTTATTCAACTCCCTGGCACGCCAAACCCTCTTTAGTACTTATTCAACTCCAAGGCATCCTAAACCCTCTTTAGTACTTATTCAACTCCCTGGCACCCTAAACCCTCTTTAGTACTTATTCAACTTCCTGTCACCCTAAACCCTCTTTAGTACTTATAGAACTCCCTGGCACCCTAAACCCTCTTTAGTACTTATTCAACTCCCTGGCACGCCAAACCCTCTTTAGTACTTATTCAACTCCAAGGCATCCTAAACCCTCTTTAGTACTTATTCAACTCCCTGGCACCCTAAACCCTCTTTAGTACTTATTAAACTCCCTGGCACCCTAAACCCTCTGTAATACTTATTAAACTCCCTGAATCCCATTGCCTGTTTACAAGGAGAGAGAGGCTAGATAAGCCTAAACCATGTCTAATCTTCGGTGTGTGTGTGTGTGTGTGTGTGTGTGTGTGTGTGTGTGTGTGTGTGTGTGTGTGTGTGTGTGTGTGTCAAATCAAATCAAATCTTATTTGTCACATACACATGGTTAGCAGATGTTAATGCGAGTGTAGCGAAATGCTTGTGTGTGTGTGTGTGTGTGTGTGTGTGTGTGTGTGTGTGTGTGTGTGTGTGTGTGTGTGTGTGTGTGTGTGTGTGTGTGTGTGTGTGTGTGTGTGTGAGAGTGAGTGAGTGAGAGAGAGAGATAAGGGCCCTGGTCAAAGGTAGTGCATTAAGGGAATAGAGTGCCATTTGGGACACAATCCTGCATCAAATTTGATTTGATTTGATTCATTTTTTTCTTCCCTGCTTTCTGTTCCTGTTTTGTTTAATTTTCATCATGTGTGACGCAGCCCAATGTGTTTTAAATTATCTTATAAAAGTAATCGATCGATCAATAGTTAGTGGTCAGTGGCGGTTCTAGCTTGTATGGCTCCCTGGGCAGACATCCTTCAGATTCCCCCGCTCCCCCTACCTCGGGCTTCCAGTGGGGAGACCTGTGGCCCTCCTCCCCATCTGGTACTTCTGATTGGAAGGCCTTCCCAGGCAGTAGCCTGCATAGCTCACAAACTACAATCAGGGCGCCCACTCCGACAAGGTTAATTGACCCACAGTCCCACACGGTGACATGATATCATTGATGTGACGTGCAAATGAGCAATAGAAAACAGATTGTGCAAATGTCACTATTCTGGATTTTTTGGTGCGGGCTCTATGTGCCCCCGGCAAGATGCCGCCCTGGGCGGCCCATGTCGCCTATACTTAAATCCACCATTGCTGGTAGTTGTGTATGGTAGAATAGGGCATCTGCTGTCTATAGTGGAAGAAGCTAGCTGGCTGAGCCGTCTTTAAGCATTATAAATGACCTGAGGAAGGCAGCAATAATATGAGAGTACATTGGGGAAATAAAGCAGCCAGACAGAGGCTTCATTACCACGGCTCACACACACACACTGACAAATGGAAACACCATACACAACGCGTGTGTGTGTATGTGTGATAGCGAGGGTGAGCAAGCGTAAAAGCGAGCGAGTGTGCAGTAGGAATATTTTCTCTTCATACTAGCGTGATGACAATTTCAAGCCTGTGAGGCAGAGGTCCTGTCGTGACTGACTAGAGAGAGGAGCTCAGGTACAGAGCCTTCAGAAAGTATTCACACGTTGTTGTGTTACTGCCTGAATTTACACACAATAGCCTGAAATGTTTACAAGTTAATTAAAAATGAAAAGCTTAAATGTCTTGAGTCAAAAAGTATTCGACCCCTTTGTTATGACAAGCCTAAACATGTTCAGGAGTAAACATGTGCCAAGTCAAACATGTCCCAAGTCACATAATAAGTTGCAATAATAGTGTTGAACAAAATTTGGGAATAACATCTCTGTACCCCACACATACAATTATCCGTAAGGTCCCTCAGTCGAACAGTTAGTTTCAAACACAGATTCAACCACAAAGACCAGGGAGGCTTTCCAATGCCCCACAAAGACCAGGGAGGCTTTCCAATGCCCCACAAAGACCAGGGAGGCTTTCCAATGCCCCACAAAGACCAGGGAGGCTTTCCAATGCCCCACAAAGACCAGGGAGGCGTTCCAATGCCCCACAAAGACCAGGGAGGCTTTCCAATGCCCCACAAAGAAGGACACCTATTGGTACATGGTCACACTTATATTGATCAGAGCACAGCTCGACACACCCACCAAACGCTGAGAAGTTCAACACACACACACACACGCACACCCTAATTACTTTCTCTCTATCTCTCATCCCTCCATCCCCCTTCTGCACTCATCCCCTTCTGTCCCTCCCCCTCCCCCTTCACCTCATCCCCTCTACTCGTTACCCGTTACCTCCCTTTCCACTCCTCCCTCCCTCCTCTCTCCTCCCCCTTTTTCACCTCCACTGTCACATTTTTTAATGGAATTGTCATGGCAACGCTCCCTCGCTCTGATTGCAGACGAACAAACGGAATTCAGATCCAAGGAATCTGGATGATTCTGGTACATAAGAACGAGAGAGAGAGAGAGAGAGAGAGAGCAATGTTAACACGTTTCCCATGCCAATAATGCCCTTGAATTGAAATTGAATTGAGAGAGAGAGAGAGAGAGAGAGAGAGAGAGAGAGAGAGAGAGAGAGAGAGAGAGAGAGAGAGAGATACTGTATATAGCCAAACCATTTGTGTATTTGTCCATGGTGTTGCTCCACTTCCGTTTATCAATTGGAAAATATCAACATCTGCTCCTCTACCAATGAGAGTGTGTGTTATTACGTTTGTTTACTAACACCTGAGTCAAACCCAGTCTACACCCCGTACATCTCTCTCCCTCCCAAACCCAGTCTACACCCCGCACATCTCTCTCCCTCCCAAACCCAGTCTACACCCCGCACATCTCTCTCCCTCCCAAACCCAGTCTACACCCCCCCCCCCCCCCCACATCTCTCTCCCTCCCAAACCCAGTCTACACCCCCCCACATCTCTCTCCCTCCCAAACCCAGTCTACAACCGGCACATCTCTCTCCCTCCCAAACCCAGTCTACATCCCCCCCACATCTCTCTCCCTCCCAAACCCAGTCTACACCCCCCCACATCTCTCTCCCTCCCAAACCCGGTCTACACCCCGCACATCTCTCTCCCTCCCAAACCCAGTCTACACCCCGTCACATCTCTCTCCCTCCCAAACCCAGTCTACACCCAACACACACACATATCTCTCCCTCCCAAACCCCGTCTACCCCCCCACATCTCTCTCCCTCCCAAACCCAGTCTACACCCCCCCACATCTCTCTCCCTCCCAAACCCAGTCTACACCCCCCCACATCTCTCTCCCTCCCAAACCCAGTCTACACCCCCCCCCCCCACATCTCTCTCCCTCCCAAACCCAGTCTACACCCCCCACATCTCTCTCCCTCCCAAACCCAGTCTACACCCCCCCCACATCTCTCTCCCTCCCAAACCCAGTCTACACCCCCCCACATATCTCTCCCTCCCAAACCCAGTCTACACCCCCCCACATCTCTCTCCCTCCCAAACCCAGGCTACACCCCCCCACATCTCTCTCCCTCCCAAACCCAGTCTACACCCCCCCCAAATCTCTCTCCCTCCCAAACCCAGTCTACACCCCCCCACATCTCTCTCCCTCCCAAACCCAGTCTACACCCCCCCACATCTCTCTCCCTCCCAAACCCAGTCTACAACCGGCACATCTCTCTCCCTCCCAAACCCAGTCTACATCCCCCCCACATCTCTCTCCCTCCCAAACCCAGTCTACACCCCCCCACATCTCTCTCCCTCCCAAACCCGGTCTACACCCCGCACATCTCTCTCCCTCCCAAACCCAGTCTACACCCCCTCACATCTCTCTCCCTCCCAAACCCAGTCTACACCCAACACACACACATATCTCTCCCTCCCAAACCCCGTCTACCCCCCCACATCTCTCTCCCTCCCAAACCCAGTCTACACCCCCCCACATCTCTCTCCCTCCCAAACCCAGTCTACACCCCCCCACATCTCTCTCCCTCCCAAACCCAGTCTACACCCCCCCCCACATCTCTCTCCCTCCCAAACCCAGTCTACACCCCCCACATCTCTCTCCCTCCCAAACCCAGTCTACACCCCCCCCACATCTCTCTCCCTCCCAAACCCAGTCTACACCCCCCCACATATCTCTCCCTCCCAAACCCAGTCTACACCCCCCCACATCTCTCTCCCTCCCAAACCCAGGCTACACCCCCCCACATCTCTCTCCCTCCCAAACCCAGTCTACACCCCCCCCACATCTCTCTCCCTCCCAAACCCAGTCTACACCCCCCCACATCTCTCTCCCTCCCAAACCCAGTCTACACCCCCCCACATCTCTCTCCCTCCCAAACCCAGTCTACACCCCCCCACATCTCTCTCCCTCCCAAACCCAGTCTACACCCCCCCACATCTCTCTCCCTCCCAAACCCAGGCTACACCCCCCCACATCTCTCTCCCTCCCAAACCCAGTCTACACCCCCCCACATCTCTCTCCCTCCCAAACCCAGTCTACACCCCCCCCACATCTCTCTCCCTCCCAAACCCAGTCTACACCCCCCCACATCTTTCTCCCTCCCAAACACAGTCTACACCCCCCACATCTCTCTCCCTCCCAAACCCAGTCTACACCCCCCACATCTCTCTCCCTCCCAAACCCAGTCTACACCCAACACACACACATCTCTCTCCCTCCCAAACCCAGTCTACACCCCCTCACATCTCTCTCCCTCCCAAACCCAGTCTACACCCAACACACACACGTATCTCTCCCTCCCAAACCCCGTCTACCCCCCCACATCTCTCTCCCTCCCAAACCCAGTCTACACCCCCCCACATCTCTCTCCCTCCCAAACCCAGTCTACACCCCCCCCCCCCACATCTCTCTCCCTCCCAAACCCAGTCTACACCCCCCCACATCTCTCTCCCTCCCAAACCCAGTCTACACCCCCCCCACATCTCTCTCCCTCCCAAACCCAGTCTACACCCCCCACATCTCTCTCCCTCCCAAACCCAGGCTACACCCCCCCCACATCTCTCTCCCTCCCAAACCCAGTCTACAACCCCCGACATCTCTCTCCCTCCCAAACCCAGTCTACACCCCCCCACATCTCTCTCCCTCCCAAACCCAGGCTACACCCCCCCACATCTCTCTCCCTCCCAAACCCAGTCTACACCCCCCCACATCTCTCTCCCTCCCAAACCCAGTCTACACCCCCCCACATCTCTCTCCCTCCCAAACCCAGTCTACACCCCCACCACATCCCTCTCCCTCCCAAACCCAGGCTACACCCCCCCACATCTCTCTCCCTCCCAAACCCAGTCTACACCCCCCCACATCTCTCTCCCTCCCAAACCCAGGCTACACCCCCCCACATCTCTCTCCCTCCCAAACCCAGTCTACACCCCCCCACATCTCTCTCCCTCCCAAACCCAGTCTACACCCAACACACACACATCTCTCTCCCTCCCAAACCCAGTCTACCCCCCCACATCTCTCTCCCTCCCAAACCCAGTCTACACCCCCCCACATCTCTCTCCCTCCCAAACCCAGTCTACACCCCCCCACATCTCTCTCCCTCCCAAACCCAGTCTACACCCCCCCACATCTCTCTCCCTCCCAAACCCAGGCTACACCCCCCCACATCTCTCTCCCTCCCAAACCCAGTCTACACCCCCCACATCTCTCTCCCTCCCAAACCCAGTCTACACCCAACACACACACATCTCTCTCCCTCCCAAACCCAGTCTACACCCCCCCCACATCTCTCTCCCTCCCAAACACAGTCTACACCCCCCACATCTCTCTCCCTCCCAAACCCAGTCTACACCCCCCACATCTCTCTCCCTCCCAAACCCAGTCTACACCCAACACACACACATCTCTCTCCCTCCCAAACCCAGTCTACACCCCCACCACATCCCTCTCCCTCCCAAACCCAGGCTACACCCCCCCACATCTCTCTCCCTCCCAAACCCAGTCTACACCCCCCCACATCTCTCTCCCTCCCAAACCCAGGCTACACCCCCCCACATCTCTCTCCCTCCCAAACCCAGTCTACACCCCCCCACATCTCTCTCCCTCCCAAACCCAGTCTACACCCAACACACACACATCTCTCTCCCTCCCAAACCCAGTCTACCCCCCCACATCTCTCTCCCTCCCAAACCCAGTCTACACCCAACACACACACACACATCTCTCTCCCTCCCAAAACCAGTCCACCCCCCCCCCCCACATCTCTCTCCCTCCCAAACCCAGTCTACACCCCCCCACATCTCTCTCCTTCCCAAACCCAGTCTACACCCCCCACATCTCTCTCCCTCCCAAACCCAGTCTACACCCAACACACACACATCTCTCTCCCTCCCAAACCCAGTATGTCTTGTTGGTGTGGTCTGTGACGACTTCAGTCGGACGCCTTCAGACGGGGGGAGGGCTGAAAGGGGGGTTCGCCCAGAGTGCCACTGGCCCAAAATGTTTGGATGCTACAGACAGAAGTTTGCAGATCGGCTGAACCGACTTCAGACTTCAGACGAGTGCCGTGACATACACCAGGGCCAGGACACACCAGGGCACATAACAGGGCCCTCTATCTGTACTTCAACACCCCCAGGGCCCTCTATCTGTACTTCAACACCACCAGGGCCGTCTATCTGTACTTCAACACCACCAGGGCCCTCTATCTGTACTTCAACACCACCAGGGCCCTCTATCTGTACTTCAACACCACCAGGGCCCTCTATCTGTACTTCAACACCACCAGGGCCCTCTATCTGTACTTCAACATCACCAGGGCCCTCTATCTGTACTTCAATACCTCCAGGGCCCTCTATCTGTACTTCAACACCACCAGGGCCCTCTATCCGTACTTCAACACCTCCAGGGCCCTCTATCTGTACTTCAACACCACCAGGGCCCTCTATCTGTACTTCAACACCACCAGGGCCCTCTATCTGTATTTCAACACCTCCAGGGCCCTCTATCTGTACTTCAACACCACCAGGGCCCTCTATCCGTACTTCAACACCTCCAGGGCCCTCTATCTGTACTTCAACACCACCAGGGCCCTCTATCTGTACTTCAACACCTCCAAGGCCCTCTATCTGTACTTCAACACCACCAGGGCCCTCTATCTGTACTTCAACACCACCAGGGCCCTCTATCCGTACTTCAACACCTCCAGGGCCCTCTATCTGTACTTCAACACCACCAGGGCCCTCTATCTGTACTTCAACACCACCAGGGCCCTCTGTCTGTACTTCAACACCACCAGGGCCCTCTGTCTGTACTTCAACACCACCAGGGCCCTCTATCCGTACTTCAACACCTCCAGGGCCCTCTATCTGTATTTCAACACCACCAGGGCCCTCTATCCGTACTTCAACACCACCAGGGCCCTCTATCTGTACTTCAACACCACCAGGGCCCTCTATCTGTACTTTAACACCACAGGGCCCTCTATCTGTACTTCAACACCACCAGGGCCCTCTATCTGTACTTCAACACCACCAGGGCCCTCTATCTGTACTTCAACACCGCCAGGGCCCTCTATCTGTATTTCAACACCACCAGGATGAAGGGGAGAGGGGGAGAGTGTGGAGATGGTGTCCCTGTAGGGGCGAGCTGAGGCCAGGCCGAGAGAAAACAATAGAAGAGGAGGAGAGAGTAGAAAGTAGGAGAGGAGAGGAGAGGAGAGGAGAGGAGAGGAGAGGAGAGGAGAGGAGAGGAGAGTTAATGTAATCAACAATTGTTATTGTTGATTACATTAATTACATTGATTATTGATAGTTGTTATCAAGCCCCATAAAAACCTGTAAACGTGTAAAGTGTTTCACATGAGTTACTTTGCTGTCACATTTTGAATGCGAGGTTCAGTTGAATATTCCAGTTTCCTCAGTCTATTTGTGTGCATGTCAGAGAGTACTCATTAACTAGAAGCTCTGACCCTCCAGATTCTTTTTCTCATTAGTTGAGGGGCATTCCCTGCTAACGTTTCAACTATGATTAGCCTTAATATGTATTCTGCTTCCATACTGAAGTCTGCTGTTTCAGAGCGTAGAGAAGGGCCTGTACTCTCTTTGTCTCTGTGCCAGTCACACACACACACCGTGTCCCAGCGATATCTCTTCAATAGAAACAAATGAAGACCATCACCAGACACACTAATAAACACACACACACCCACACACAAACACAAACACTGACCCTATTAATCCAGCGCCCCATCGTCAGGGTAACAAGAAACAGACCGTTCCGCAGCGGAACCTCTCACCATGGCAACAGGATAATAAGATAACTCAGGAAACATTCTGAATGTGTGTGTGTGTGTGTGTGTGTGTGTGTGTGTGTGTGTGTGTTTGGTTTTACTCTCCTTGTGGGGACCAGCCCTCAGAAAGATAGTAAACAAGGAAAAGGAGGGTTAGGGTTAGGGTTAGGGGTTAGGGTTAGGGTTAAGGTTAAGGTTGGGTTAGGGTTAGGGTTAGGGTTAGGGGTTAAGGTTAGGGTTAGGGTTAGGGGTTTGGGGTTAAGGTTGGGTTAGGGTTAGGGGTTTGGGGTTAAGGTTGGGTTAGGGTTAGGGGTTAAGGTTGGGTTAGGGTTAGGGTTAGGGTTGGGTTAGGGTTAGGGTTAGGGTTAGGGGTTAGGGGTTAAGGTTGGGTTAGGGTTAGGGTTAGGGTTAGGGGTTAAGGTTGGGTTAGGGTTGGGTTAGGGTTAGGGTTAGGGTTAGGGTTAGGGTTAGGGTTAAGGTTGGGTCAGGGTTAGGGTTGGGTTAGGGTTAGGGTTAGGGGTTAAGGTTGGGTTAGGGTTAGGGGTTAAGGTTGGGTTAGGGTTAGGGTTAGGGGTTAAGGTTGGGTTAGGGTTAGGGTTAGGGTTAGGGTTAGGATTAGGGGTTAAGGTTGGGTTAGGGTTAGGGTTAGGGGTTAAGGTTGGGTTAGGGTTAGGGTTAGGGGTTTGGGGTTAAGGTTGGGTTAGGGTTAGGGTTAGGGTTACAATTAGGGTTTGGGGTTAAGGTTGGGTTAGGGTTAGGGTTAGGGTTAGGGCTTAGGGAAACTAGGATTTTGAATGGGAATCAATTGTTTGGTCCCCCTTGGATGGTGCTCATAGTAGAAGTTGATGTTTTCTCTACTTACCTCAGACCTGCCCTGCTCTTCTCCCATGTCAGTCTGGCCAACATCACCATTGATTCAACCTTAGCCTCTAAAGCCAGACAGACGGACAGACGGACAGACGGACAGACAGATGGACGGACAAATGAAGTTTGGACAATGAGGTGATGAGAAGTGTATAGTGTCATACATGCTTTAAATGCCTTCAAATAAACACGCTCTCCTCTCCTTCTCCTCTCCTCTCCTCTCCTCTCCTTCTTGTCCTTCTTCTCCTCTCCTTCTTGTCCTCCTCTCCTCTCCTCACCTCACCTCTCCTCTCCTTCTTATCCCCCCTCACCTCCCCTCTCCTTCTTGTCCTCCCTCCGTCTCTAAACCTCTCGTCCCTCTCGTCCCTTTCTTGTCCTCCCTCTAGCCTCCCCCGTCTCCTCTCCTCTCCTTCTTGTCCTCCCTCTCCTCTCCTCTCCTCTCCTCTCCTCTCCTTTCCTCTCCTCTCCTCTCCTCTCCTCTCCTCTCCTCTCCTCTCCTCTCCTTTCCTCTCCTCTCCTCTCCTCTCCTCTCCTCTCCTCTCCTCTCCTCTCCTTCTTGTCCTCCCAATCCTCTCTCTCTCCTTCTCTTTTCTGATAACATTCTTGCCAGTTCCTTTCTCTTCTTCAAACTTTGCCTTTACTTTTTCTTGGAAGGAATTAGTCCTTGAAGTGTTTGTGGTGTCTGTGGATGCATTTTTCTCCTGTCTTTCTCCCTGTCCTTCTCGCAGTCCTTATCTCAGTCCTTCCACCTGTCCTTATCTCAGTCCTTCTCCCTGTCCTTCCCCCTGTAATTCGCTATGTTCTTCTCCCTGTCCTTCTCCCTGGGCTTCTCTCAGTCTTCTCCCAGTCTTACTTTCTGTACTCTCTGTACTGTCTGTCCATCTCTCAGTCCTTCTCTCTGTCCACACAGTATTTTACTTCTTCTCTTGAGGTCAGTCAAACAAATAGAATCCTCGTATTCTCCGACAACCACAAACAAAACACATATGATTTAGATGTATCCAAATTCAAATTCAACAGGCGTACACAGGACCAGTCGGTTTTGGAACGGTGTAATACTGCTAAGCAGTAGGATCTCCACTGTCAGCTCATCTGTTCTCACTTTGTATGACACTGATGCCCCAGTGTGGCCATTCATAGACATTTCACCTTCAACCACTGATGCCCCAGTGTTGCCATTCATAGACATTCCACCTTCAAACACTGCTGCCCCAGTGTTGCCATTCATAGACATTTCACCTTCAACCACTGCTGCCCCAGTGTGGCCATTCATAGACATTTCACCTTCAACCACTGCTGCCCCAGTATGGCCATTCATAGACATTTCACCTTCAACCACTGCTGCCCCAGTGTTGCCATTCATAGACATTTTACCTTCAACCACTGCTGCCCCAGTGTTGCCATTCATAGACATTTTACCTTCAACCACTGCTGCCCCAGTGTGGCCATTCATAGACATTCCACCTTCAATAACTGCTGCCCCAGTATGGCCATTCATAGACATTCCACCTTCAACCACTGCTGCCCCAGTATGGCCATTCATAGACATTCCACCTTCAACAACTGCTGCCCCAGTATGGCCATTCATAGACATTCCACCTTCAACCACTGCTGCCCCAGTGTTGCCATTCATAGACATTCCACCTTCAACCACTGCTGCCCCAGTATGGCCATTCATAGACATTCCACCTTCAACCACTGCTGCCCCAGTGTGGCCATTCATAGACATTCCACCTTCAACAACTGCTGCCCCAGTATGGCCATTCATAGACATTCCACCTTCAACCACTGCTGCCCCAGTATGGCCATTCATAGACATTCCACCTTCAGCCACTGCTGCCCCAGTGTGGCCATTCACAGACATTCCACCTTCAACCACTGCTGCCCCAGTGTGGCCATTCACAGACATTCAACCTTCAACCACTGCTGCCCCAGTGTGGCCATTCATAGACATTCCACCCTTTTACATGCAACAGACCATGTTGTTTTACCACTCCTATGACTACTTTAATTAAACATGTTTAGACGTTTGTTATGATCCAAAGACATGCTGCAGGTTCCTTCGGACAGGTCATTTCTATTGGTCAGACTGACCTTTGTGTAGTGAAGCTTTCATTTATCACACAAAGGTTAATGAGACTGAACACAGAGTGAAGGTCACAGACGGTTTCCTCTTCCATCTGTCCATCCACACAGACACACACACTCATAAAAGCTTTCATAAACTTCGAAACAATCTACACAATGTTCTCAGCTTAGGGAAGCAAGGTTTTGGGTCAATTCCATTTCAATTCAATCAATATAAGAAGTAAACTTACATGCCAATTCCAATTGTTGGTATGCCTACATGAATGTATAAGTACATCAATTTGGGGAATGGAATGCAAGTTGAAATGAAGAGTTCATGAAATGATTGGATGAATCTTCAGAGTCAGTCGTGTGGTGTCTGAATTCTGGTTTGTAAATATCATCAAATTATGTTCACTAATCTATCTCTATGGTCAGAGAAATCCCCATACCAAGGAAGGACGGGCCGTTGTGGAGTGGATCGAGAGCTTCAAGTTCCTTGGAGGCTACATTACTAAGGACTGATCCAAACTCACCCGCACAGTCGTGAAGAGGGCAAGATCAGCGTCTCTTACCCCTCAGGAGGCTGAAAAGCATGGCATGGGTTCCTCAAACTCTTTTACAGTTGCACCAACGAGAACATCTTGACAGGCTGCATCACCGTTTCGTATGGCAAATGTACTGTCCTTGATCAGAAAGCGCTACAGAGGGTGATGCAGACAGCCTAGTACATCACTGGGGCAGGGCTCCCTGCCAACCAGGAACTCTATATCAAATCAAATCAAATCAAATCAAATTTTATTTGTCACATACACATGGTTAGCAGATGTTAATGCGAGTGTAGCGAAATGCTTGTGCTTCTAGTTCCGACAATGCAGTAATAACAAGTAATCTAACTAACAATTCCAAAACTACTGTCTTGTACACAGTGTAAGGGGATAAAGAATATGTACATAAGGATATATGAATGAGTGATGGTACAGAGCAGCATAGGCAAGATACAGTAGATGGTATCGGGTACAGTATGTACAAATGAGATGAGTATGTAAACAAAGTGGCATAGTATAGTATAAAGTGGCTAGTGATACATGTATTACATAAGGATACCGTCGATGCTATAGAGTACAGTATATCCGTATGCGTATGAGATGAATAATGTAGGGTAAGTAACATTTATATAAGGTAGCATTGTTTAAAGTGGCTAGTGATATATTTACATCATTTCCCATCAATTCCCATTATTAAAGTGGCTGGAGTTGAGTCAGTGTCAGTGTGTTGGCAGCAGCCACTCAGTGTTAGTGGTGGCTGTTTAACAGTCTGATGGCCTTGAGATAGAAGCTGTTTTTCAGTCTCTCGGTCCCAGCTTTGATGCACCTGTACTGACCTCGCCTTCTGGATGATAGCGGGGTGAACAGGCAGTGGCTCGGGTGGTTGATGTCCTTGATGATCTTTATGGCCTTCCTGTGACATCGGGTGGTGTAGGTGTCCTGGAGGGCAGGTAGTTTGCCCCCGGTGATGCGTTGTGCAGACCTCACTACCCTCTGGAGAGCCTTACGGTTGAGGGCGGTGCAGTTGCCATACCAGGCGGTGATACAGCCCGCCAGGATGCTCTCGATTGTGCATCTGTAGAAGTTTGTGAGTGCTTTTGGTGACAAGCCGAATTTCTTCAGCCTCCTGAGGTTGAAGAGGCGCTGCTGCGCCTTCTTCACGATGCTGTCTGTGTGAGTGGACCAATTCAGTTTGTCTGTGATGTGTATGCCGAGGAACTTAAAACTTGCTACCCTCTCCACTACTGTTCCATCGATGTGGATAGGGGGGTGTTCCCTCTGCTGTTTCCTGAAGTCCACAATCATCTCCTTAGTTTTGTTGACGTTGAGTGTGAGGTTGTTTTCCTGACACCACACTCCGAGGGCCCTCACCTCCTCCCTGTAGGCCGTCTCATCGTTGTTGGTAATCAAGCCTACCACTGTTGTGTCGTCCGCAAACTTGATGATTGAGTTGGAGGCGTGCGTGGCCACGCAGTCGTGGGTGAACAGGGAGTACAGGAGAGGGCTCAGAACGCAACCTTGTGGGGCCCCAGTGTTGAGGATCAGCGGGGAGGAGATGTTGTTGCCTACCCTCACCACCTGGGGGCGGCCCGTCAGGAAGTCCAGTACCCAGTTGCACAGGGCGGGGTCGAGACCCAGGGTCTCGAGCTTGATGACGAGCTTGGAGGGTACTATGGTGTTGAATGCCGAGCTGTAGTCGATGAACAGCATTCTCACATAGGTATTCCTCTTGTCCAGATGGGTTAGGGCAGTGTGCAGTGTGGTTGAGATTGCATCGTCTGTGGACCTATTTGGGCGGTAAGCAAATTGGAGTGGGTCTAGGGTGTCAGGTAGGGTGGAGGTGATATGGTCCTTGACTAGTCTCTCAAAGCACTTCATGATGACGGATGTGAGTGCTACGGGGCGGTAGTCATTTAGCTCAGTTACCTTAGCTTTCTTGGGAACAGGAACAATGGTGGCCCTCTTGAAGCATGTGGGAACAGCAGACTGGTATAGGGATTGATTGAATATGTCCGTAAACACACCGGCCAGCTGGTCTGCGCATGCTCTGAGGGCGCGGCTGGGGATGCCATCTGGGCCTGCAGCCTTGCGAGGGTTAACACGTTTAAATGTCTTACTCACCTCGGCTGCAGTGAAGGAGAGACCGCATGTTTTCGTTGCAGGCCGTGTCAGTGGCACTGTATTGTCCTCAAAGCGGGCAAAAAAGTTATTTAGTCTGCCTGGGAGCAAGACATCCTGGTCCGTGACTGGGCTGGGTTTCTTCCTGTAGTCCGTGATTGACTGTAGACCCTGCCACATGCCTCTTGTGTCTGAGCCGTTGAATTGAGATTCTACTTTGTCTCTGTACTGGCGCTTAGCTTGTTTGATAGCCTTGCGGAGGGAATAGCTGCACTGTTTGTATTCGGTCATGTTACCAGACACCTTGCCCTGATTAAAAGCAGTGGTTCGCGCTTTCAGTTTCACACGAATGCTGCCATCAATCCACGGTTTCTGGTTAGGGAATGTTTTAATCGTTGCTATGGGAACGACACATCAGGGCCTAGCTCCCTGCCAACCAGGAACTCTATATCAGGCTCTAGCTCCCTGCCAACCAGGAACTCTATATCAGGGTCTAGCTCCCTGCCAACCAGGAACTCTATATCAGGGTCTAGCTCCTTGCCAACCAGGAACTCTATATCAGGGTCTAGCTCCCTGCCAACCAGGAAGTCTATATAAGGGTCTAGCTCCCTGCCATCCAGGAACTCTATATCAGGGCCTAGCTCCTTGCCAACCAGGAACTCTATATCAGGGCCTAGCTCCTTGCCAAACAGGAACTCTATATCAGGGACTAGCTCCCTGCCAACCAGGAACTCTATATCAGGGCCTAGCTCCCTGCCAACCGGGAACTCTATATCAGGGTCTAGCTCCCTGCCAAACAGGAACTCTATATCAGGGTCTAGCTCCCTGCCAACCAGGAACTCTATATCAGGGTCTAGCTCCCTGCCAACCAGGAACTCTATATCAGGGTCTAGCTCCCTGCCAACCAGGAACTTCATAGCAGGGTCTAGCTCTCTGCCAACCATGGAACAATATTAGTTCTAGCTCCCTGCCAACCAGGATCTCTATATCAGGACCTAGCTCTCTGCCAACCAGGAACTCTATATCAGGGTCTAGCTCCCTGCCAAACAGGAACTCTATATCAGGGTCTAGCTCCCTGCCAACCAGGAACTCTATATCAGGGCCTAGCTCCCTGCCAACCAGGAACTCTATATCAGGGCCGAGCTCCCTGCCAACCAGGATCTCTAGATCACACAGTCAGAGGAAAGCACGAAAAAGTGGCAAAGACTCTAGCCACCCAGCCATAGACTGTTCACTTTGCTGCCGTCCAGCATCGGCTCTCAGACAAACAGGCTCCGAGACAGCTTCTACCCTCAAGCCATATGACTGCTAAATAGCCAGACTGCTAAATAGTCAATTAATGGTACCTGGACTATCTGCACTGACTATCTTGCACTGATCCTACGCACACTCATTAGACAGTATATACACACCATATACACACTCACTACGCAGTATATACACACCATATAAACACTCACTAGACAGTATATACACACCATATACACACTCACTAGACAGTATATACACACCATATAGACACTCACTAGACAGTATATATACACCATATACACAGTCACTAGACAATATATACACACCATATACACACTCACTAGACAGTATATACACACCATATACACACTCACTAGACAGTATATACACACCATATACACACTCACTGGACAGTATATACACACCATATACACACTCACTAGACAGTATATACACACCATATACCATATACACACTCACTAGGCAGTATTATCATGACATTGGCCTGGGGGGTAGGTTTATGACAGTCATAAATACCTCTTCACCCCTTTTTCCTCTCTCTACCCTACTGATGTTACATTTGCACTCCCCTTGGTTGACGTAGAGATTCTGGGAACATCAGACTGTGGGGGGAAATGAACTATATTCTGGTAATCAGACCAATTGAACATATGTGGTGGTACTTAATGAATATGATGTCAGTGCGGTTGTCATCTGAGACATTCTCATCAATGATAAGATGACATAAACTCTACCATGGAAAGTCTTCACATCAGAGTTATCGGATTCACATGAAATTGTTGTTCAATTTAAATGTTTGAATATGAAATTATTCGTGATGGGATGAAATGTGATTTTAGCTTCTAAAATGTGAGATTTGGGTTTTCATAAGGTTAGGGCCCTGCTCAGTGGTCAACGGTCCTATGTCAGAATGGTTCAGATAATAACTACAGAACGAAGCCAACATCGGCGTGAGCTTTGGGCGAATGGTATGAACTTTGAACTCTTATTCACTACAGAAGTGATACCTCCTAGCCATTGAGTTAGCAACAGCAGCTGCAAACGCAGGTTAGGAAGGAACAGACAGAGTAGCCCGTCTACCACGCTACGACGTTACTACAACGTATACAATTTACCAGAGACATTCTTCAAAAGACAAAGGACTCGGTTGGGCAACACGGCCTTCCATCTACCACCAACCTACCGAAGCGCAGATCAGAGTAAATATTTGTTGCATTTTCCTTTTCCAAATGGGCGGTAATTTAGAATGCATAAAATAGTGTATTTACGATAGCACAGCTTCGCCCTTTGTTCCTCAGTCTTCCCGCTCTTTCACTGAAACCCAGCCACTTTTATTTTGTGTAAAAAGCTGTCATATCTGTCCCGCCCGCTAGGGGCGTTTTCCTTTATGACGTATTTGTAATCAAGTTATGATTAATTATGTGTATGTGTAATTCTGTGTGATTAGCTGGGTATTTAGTAAATAAATAATTGAACCCAATTTTGTATTGCTGATTCAAGTTGTTAGCCAGGGCTCGTGAAGATTACCAAGAATTTTCAACTTTCAGATGACACTGAATTAAGGTGACGACTGCTATTGATGTAAAATATTACTAGGTCTTTTAAGAGTGTATTCGGAAGATAACAGCTCTATAAATATTATTTCGTGGTGCCCCGACTCTCTAGCTAATTACATTTACATGATTAGCTCAATCAGGTAACATTAATTACAGATAAATTATTTTATAGAATAGCATGTCAAATCAAATCAAATCAAATCAAATGTATTTATATAGCCCTTCGTACATCAGCTGATATCTCAAAGTGCTGTACAGAAACCCAGCCTAAAACCCCAAACAGCAAACCAATGCAGGTGTAGAAGCACGGTGGCTAGGAAAAACTCCCTAGAAAGGCCAAAACCTAGGAAGAAACCTAGAGAGGAACCAGGCTATGTGGGGTGGCCAGTCCTCTTCTGGCTGTGCCTGGTGGAGATTATAACAGAACATGGCCAAGATGTTCAAATGTTCATAAATGACCAGCATGGTCCAATAATAATAACAGAACAGAACAGTTGAAACTGTAGCAGCAGCACGGCCAGGGGGACTGGGGACAGCAAGGAGTCATCATGTCACGTAGACCTGAGGCATGGTCCTAGGGCTCAGGTCCTCCGAGAGAGAGAAAGAAAGAGAGAAAGAGAGAATTAGAGAGAGCACACTTAAATTCACACAGGACACCGAATAGGACAGGAGAAGTACTCCAGATATAACAAACTGACCCTAGCCCCCCGACACATAAACTACTGCAGCATAAATACTGGAGGCTGAGACAGGAGGGGTCAGGAGACACTGTGGCCCCGTCCGAGGACACCCCCGGACAGGGCCAAACAGGAAGGATATAACCCCACCCAATTTGCCAAAGCACAGCCCCCACACCACTAGAGGGATATCTTCAACCACCAAATTACCATCCTGAGACCAGGCTGAGTATAGCCCACAAAGATCTCTGCCACTGCACAACCCAAGGGGGGGGGGGGGCGCCAACCCAGACAGGATGATCACATCAGTGACTCAACCCACTCAGGTGACGCACCCCTCCCAGGGACGGTATGAGAGAGCCCCAGTAAGCCAGTGTAATAGGGTTAGAGGCAGAGAATCCCAGTGGAAAGAGGGGAACCGGCCAGGCAGAGACAGCAAGGGCAGTTCGTTGCTCCAGAGCCTTTCCGTTCACCTTCCCACTCCTGGGCCAGACTACACTCAATCATATGACCCACTGAAGAGATAAGTCTTCAGTAAAGACTTAAAGGTTGAGACCGAGTTTGCGTCTCTGACATGGGTAGGCAGACCGTTCCATAAAAATGGAGCTCTATAGGAGAAAGCCCTGCCTCCAGCTGTTTGCTTAGAAATTCTAGGGACAATTAGGAGGCCTGCGTCTTGTGACCGTAGCGTACGTGTAGGTATGTACGGCAGGACCAAATCAGAGAGATAGGTAGGAGCAAGCCCATGTAATGCTTTGTAGGTTAGCAGTAAAACCTTGAAATCAGCCCTTGCTTTGACAGGAAGCCAGTGTAGGGAGGCTAGCACTGGAGTAATATGATCAATTTTTTTGGTTCTAGTCAGGATTCTAGCAGCCGTATTTAGCACTAACTGAAGTTTATTTAGTGCTTTATCCGGGTAGCCGGAAAGTAGAGCATTGCAGTAGTCTAACCTAGAAGTGACAAAAGCATGGATTATTTTTTCTGTATCATTTTTGGACAGAAAGTTTCTGATTTTTGCAATGTTACGTAGATGGAAAAAAGGTGTCCTTGAAATGGTCTTGATATGTTCTTCAAAAGAGAGATCAGGGTCCAGAGTTACGCCGAGGTCCTTCACAGTTTTATTTTAGATGACTGTACAACCATTAAGATTAATTGTCAGATTCAACAGAAGATCTCTTTGTTTCTTGGGACCTAGAACAGGTTTTGTTTTGTCCGAGTTTAAAAGTAGAAAGTTTGCAGCCATCCACTTCCTTATGTCTGAAACACATGCTTCTAGCGAGGGCAATTTTGGGGCTTCACCATGTTTCATTGAAATGTACAGCTGTGTGTCATCCGCATAGCAGTGAAAGTTAACATTATGTTTTCGAATGACATCCCCAAGAGGTAAAATATATAGTGAAAATAATAGTGGTCCTTAAACGGAACCTTGAGGAACACCGACATTTACAGTTGATTTGTCAGAGGACAAACTGATATCTCTTAATCCGGCATAGCTAAAGACACGACAACTGTCTAGTGAGTGTGAATATGGTGTGTATATACTGTCTGGTGAGTGTCTATATGGTGTGTAGATACTGTCTAGTGAGTGTGTATATTCTGTCTAGTGAGTGTGTATATAATGTCTAGTGAGTGTGTATATGGTGGGTATATACTGTCTAGTGAGTGTGTATATACTGTCTAGTGAGTGTGTATATGGTGTGTATATACTGTCTAGTGATTGTGTATATACTGTCTAGCGAGTGTGTATATATTGTCTAGCGAGTGTGTATATGGTGTGTATATACTGTCTAGTGAGTGTATATATACTGTCTAGTGAGTGTGTATATACTGTCTAGTGAGTGTGTATATGGTGTGTATATACTGTCTAGAAGCTGAAATCACATTTCATCCAATCACAAATAATTTCATATTCAAACATTTAAATTGAACAACAATTCCATGTGAATCTGATAACTCTGATGTGTAGACTTTCCACTGTAGAGTTTATGTCATCTTATCATTGATGAGAATGTCTCAGATGACAACCGAACTGACATCATATTCATTAAGTACCACCGCATATGTTCAATTGGTCGGATTACCAGAATATAGTTCATTTCCCATCACCTTCTGATGTTCCCAGAATCTCTAAGTTAACCAAGGGTTTTTCAAATGTAACATCAGTAGTGTAGAGAGAGGAAAAATGGGGGAAGAGGTATTTATAACTGTCATGAACCTACCCCCCAGGCCAATGTCATGACACAGTATATACACTCCATATACACACTCACTAGACATTATATACACACCATATACACACTCACTAGACAGTATATACACACCATATACACACTCACTAGACAGAATATACACACTCACTAGACAGTATATACACACCATATAGACACTCACTAGACAGTATATACACACCATATAGACACTCACTAGACAGTATATACACACCATGTACACATTCACTAGACAGTATATACACAGCATATAGACACTCACTAGACAGTATATAAGAAATAAGAAAACACGTTTGGTGTTTGCCAAAAGGAATGTGGGAGACTCCCCAAACATATGGAAGAAGGAACTCTGGTCAGATGAGACTAAAATTGAGCTTTTTGGCCATCAAGGAAAACACTATGTCTGGTGCAAATCCAACACCTCTCATCATCCCGAGAACACCATCCCCACAGTGACGCATGGTGTTGGCAGCATCATGCTGTGGGGATGTTTTCATCGGCAGGGACTGGGAAACTGGACAGAATTGGAGGAATGATGGATGGCGCTAAATACAGAGAAATTCTTGAGGGAAACCTGTTTCAGTCTTCCAGAGATTTGAAACTAGGACCTTCGGTTCACCTTCCAGCAGGACAATGACCCTAAGCATACCTCTAAAGCAACGCGTGAGTGGTACAAGGGGAAACATTTAAATGTCTTGGAATGGCCTAGCCAAAGCCCAGACCTCAATCCAATTGAGAATCTGTGGTATGACTTAAAGATTGCTGTACACCAGCGGAACACATCCATTTTAAAGGAGCTGGAGAAGTTTAGCCTTGAAGAATGGGCAAAAATCCCAGTGGCTAGATGTGCCAAGCTTATAGATACATACCCCAAGAGACTTGCAGCTGTAATTGCTGCAAAAGGTGGCTCTACAAAGTATTGACTTTGTGGGGTGAATAGTTTTGCACTCAAGTTTTCTGTTTTTTTTTCTTATTTCTTGTTTGTTTCTCCATCAAATATTTAGCACCTTCAAAGTGGTAGACATGTTGTGTAAATCAAATGATACAAATCCCCCCACATAGTTTTTTTATTTCAGGTTGTAAGGCAATAAAATTGGAAAAATGCCAAGGGGGGTGAAAACTTTCGCAAGCCACTGTATGTACTATTCAATATATAGTGCACTACTTTTTTACCAAAGCACCATTGGCCCTGGTATAAAGGGAATAAGATGCCATTTGGAACAAAAACATTAAAAAGATGGAAAAATATCAGAACTATATACTGTACAGACAAATTACAGTATTTAGAAAATGAAAATATGTATCATAAAAACCAATATAATTATTTTACTATATTGTTATGAAAAATAAATAAATAATGGTATTTTTAGACATTCAAGTGTTACGTCATCTGTCCCTGTCCTCAGAATGCCAATTCCCCAAAATCACCTCAGTGCGTTGATTAAATAGTGTATGATGCATTATCTTAATGAATAGCACAGCACAGCAGCTTGCTATTGGTTGGCTCTTCCACCAATGTCTTCCCTGGAGAACATGAATATTAACTAAATGAAGAAAGAGAAAGGAGACGGCAGACTTATCGTCTCTCCCTCTCGCTCTCTCTTTTTGCTCCCTACCAATCTTTTAGTGCCTCCTCTCTACCCCTCCCTCTCTTAGTTTCTCCCTCCTTCCCTCTTCCGTCCTCCTTCCTCCCTTATTCTGTCTTAAACCCACACCCTTGTGCAGACCTAGATGTGCAGACACCCGAAGACACTCGCAGCCTTGTCTACCTCCATCTCTTTCCATCCCTGCCCCGGCGGATTAGAGCACACTACTGTGTGTAACAAAGGTAAGCCTTGGTCTCTCTCCTCTCTCTCGTTCCTCTCTATCTCTCACCATCTTTATTTATTTAGCTTTGTTTCTGTGTACTGAAACAAAGGATCTGAGGTGTGGCTGTACACTGAAGACTGGAGTGTACTGATCTCATGGAAGGGTGGAAAGAACAAATTAATTGAAAGATGGAGGAATAGATAGATGAGGTAGGGCTGAGGTAGGGCTGACGCTCCGGTGGGGCTGGAGCTGAGGTAGGGCTGGACTGGGGCTGACGTAGGGCTGGGGTAGGGCTTTGGCTGAGGTAGGGCTGGGGCTGAGGTAGGGCTGGACTGGGGCTGATGTAGTGCTGAGGTAGGGCTGGGGCTGAGGTAGGGCTGGACTGGGGCTGATGTAGTGCTGGGGTAGGGCTTGGGCTGAGGTAGGGCTGTGGCTGAGGTAGGGCTGGACTGGGGTTGACGTAGGGCTGGGGTAGGGCTTGGGCTGAGGTAGGGCTGGGGCTGAGGTAGGGCTGGACTGGGGCTGACGTAGGGCTGGGGCTGGGGCTGAGGTAGGGCTGGAGCTGAGGTAGGGCTGGGGTAGGGCTTGGGCTGAGGTAGGGCTGTGGCTGAGGTAGGGCTGGACTGGGGCTGACGTAGGGCTGGGTTAGGGCTTGGGCTGAGGTAGGGCTGGGGCTGACATAGGGCTGGGGCTGGGGCTGGGGCTTAGGTAGGACTGTGGCAGGGGTAGGACTGTGGCAGAGGTTAACATTGTGGAACAGCGTTGAGACTCAGGAGGAGAAAAGACGGCAAGGAGAGAGAGAGAGAGAGAGAGAGAGAGAGAGAGAGAGAGAGAGAGAGAGAGAGAGAGAGAGAGAGAGAGAGAGAGAGAGAGAGAGAGAGAGAGAGAGAGAGAGAGAGAGAGAGAGAGAGAGAGAGAGAGAGAGAGAGAGAGAGAGACTGCAGAGGGAGAGAACAAAGAGACCAGCCTCACACAGATGGTGTCATGCTAGATAGCATGTGTGTAGGCATGTGGAAAGCTGGCATGATGGAACCGAACACGTGGGGGCGGCTGCAGCTCGCGTGCGTGTGTGTGTAGCACATCTCATGGTGGACACACTCCCTATATCTATTAGGAACTAGATTGGCAAAATTCACATATTAGTCATCAACACGATGGCATACTCATGAACAGAAATGATTCTGCCTTGTCAAGATTCTGCCTTGTGTGTAGCTCTTTTGTCAGCCAAGGTCAAATAACTGACACAAGGATTTCTCTCTGTCTCTCTCTCCCCCTCTCTTCCTCTCTCTCCTTTTCTCTCCCTCCCTCATTTCCTCACTTTCTCTTTCCATCTCTCTCCCTGCTCCATCTCTCTCTCCCTGCTCCATCTCTCTCCCTGCTCCCTGCTCCCTCTTCCTGCTCCATCTCTCTCTCCCTGCTCCATCTCTCTCCCCTTGCTCCATCTCTCTCTCCCTGCTCCATCTCTCTCCCCTTGCTCCATCTCTCTCTCCCTGCTCCATCTCTCTCCCTGCTCCATCTCTCTCTCCCTGCTCCATCTCTCTCCCCCTGCTCCATCTCTCTCCCTGCTCCATCTCTCTCTCCCTGCTCCATCTCTCTCCCTGCGCCATCTCTCTCTCCCTGCTCCATCTCTCTCTCCCTGCTCCATTTCTCTCTCCCTGCTCCATCTCTCTCTCCCTGCTCCATCTCTCTCCCCTTGCTCCATCTCTCTCTCCCTGCTCCATCTCTCTCCCTGCTCCATCTCTCTCCCTGCTCCATCTCTCTCTCCCTGCTCCATCTCTCTCCCCCTGCTCCATCTCTCTCTCCCTGCTCCATCTCTCTCCCCCTGCTCCATCTCTCTCCCTGCTCCATCTCTCTCTTCCTGCTCCATCTCTCTCTCCCTGCTCCATCTCTCTCTCCCTGCTCCATCTCTCTCCCCCTGCTCCATCTCTCTCCCTGCTCCATCTCTCTCTTTCACAGCAACAATGTCTGACAAACCTGACCTGACAGAGATTGCCTGTTTCGACAAGACCAAACTGAAGAAGACTGAGACGAAAGAGAAGAACCCCCTGCCAACCAAAGAGAGTGAGTGATCATGGCAGTGTGGTGTGTGTGTGTACTGTATGCGTGTGTGTTTTAAGGGTGTGGTAAGGGAAGTGTTCATTCTGCCTCTGCAGTGCTCTTCCTTTCCTACTCCCCCCCCCTCTCTCTCTCTCGTTCTCTCCCCCTTACTCTCTACCCCCCTCCCCCTCTCTCTCATACCCCCCCCCCCCCCCCCCCCCCCCTCCCCTGCAGTCATTTTAGCAGCTATAGGTGTTGTCAGTTCTACTGCTGTCAACCTTCCTCTAGCTCTGCAGTATACAAACACTTCTCTACTACAAATCACTGAATCATCAGAATCACTCTCTCCCTATAGGCCCAGGTCAAAGTAGTGCATAGGGTACCATTTGGGTCGCACTCTGTATCGTCTCTGCAACACAACCACACACGACCGGAGCCCAATTCACATTCTCCCTCGCCAACATCTCAACCACATGTATACAGTATGTATGTGTCTTCCTGTCTTCTGTTTCAGCCATTGAACAGGAAAGGAAAGGGGATGCCACGCCTTGATGTGACTTGGTGAAGAAGAGGAGAAGAGGAGGAGAGGGAAACAGGAGAGGAGACAGAGATGCCACCAACAAAATCACTTTGTTTTGTCTGTCTGTCAGTATTCTACTTTAAGTCACGTTGTGTTGTATAACAGGGTGCTGTAGGGCCCCAGGAGATGCAGTAGTGGAGGAGGGTACATGGGATGTATTCCAAATGGCACCTTATTCCCTATATAGTGCAATACTTTTGACCTGGTCCACTATATAGGGAATATGGTGCCATTTGAGACACAGCATGCCATCTTCACAGGGCTCTATCTTTCATTAGGAGAATAGAGTTGTAACATGGATACCAGGATGGTTCTGTTTTAAATAACACGTATTGGGCCAGAAACCCTCTACCCTCTAGCCTTTACTCCTTTACTCCCTAGCCTCTACACCCTAGCCTTTACTCCTTTACTCCCTAGCCTTTACACCCTAGCCTTTACTCCTTTACTCCCTAGCCTCTACACCCTAGCCTTTACTCCTTTACTCCCTAGCCTCTACACCCTAGCCTTTACTCCTTTACTCCCTAGCCTCTAACCCCCTTACTCCCTAGCCCCTACACCCTAGCCTTTACTCCCTTACTCCCTAGCCTCTAACCACCCTACGCCCTAGCTCCTACACCCTAGCCTCTAACCACCCTACGCCCTAGCTCCTACACCCCAGCCTCTAACCACCTTACTCCCCAGCCCTTATTTCCTAACGTATACCCATCCAAACCATTCAGAAGTACCAAGGGTAGGGGCTAAGGGCTAGGGGTTTGTTTCTTAATCAGTCAGTTTTGTTGTTGAACACCAAACCAAGTCAGGCATCCAGGCTAAGAGAGGAAGGTGGGGGGATTATTAAGGTGTTTTCATATTTCACTTTATACTTTTCTTTATGAAATAAAGACAAAATGGTGTAATACAAAACGACTGATTTGGGTGTGACTTTCTCTGACGATGAATGAGAATAAGACAGTAGTCTGAAAGGGAGTCTGGACAGTCCAAACTGAGAATATAACAATATACCACATTACACTACCAATACAATACATTTAATTATCAAATAATACATGATTCTTGAGTGGATGGCATGATCATGGCAATAGTGGGTGTTTGCAAGCAGTTTGGCCCAGTAGAGGGAGACAGAAGTTAAATCAGCACATTCACACCTATAGTTCAGACAAGTCATGAATCATAATTAATACAACTACAAGCCTGATATCCCTGTAGTATTAAAAACCAGGTAAAAAACTTGGTCTAATAATTAGAGATAAAATGTATTGCCCGTATACTTCTTTGTAAACAAACACCCACAATATGGATGTTCCCAAGGGGCTGCTGAGTGGTGCAGCGGTCTAAGACACTGTATCTCAGTGCTAAAGGCATCACTACAGACCCTGGTTTGATTCCAGGCTGTATTACAAGTGGCTGTGATTGGGAGTCCCATAGGGTGGTGCACAATTGGCCGTCAATGTCAATAAAATGTGTTCTTAACTGACTTGCCTAGTTAAATAAAAGTAAATAAGAATGTGTTCTTAACTGACTTGCCTAGTTAACTAAGAATGTGTTCTTAACTGACTTGCCTAGTTAAATAAGAATGTGTTCTTAACTAACTTGCCTAGTTAAATAAGAATGTGTTCTTAACTGACTTGCCTAGTTAAATAAGAATGTGATCTTAACTGACTTGCCTAGTTAAATAAGAATGTGTTCTTAACTGACTTGCCTAGTTAAATAAGAATGTGTTCTTAACTGACTTGCCTAGTTAAATAAGAATGTGTTCTTAACTGACTTGCCTAGTTAAATAAGAATGTGATCTTAACTGACTTGCCTAGTTAAATAAGAATGTGTTCTTAACTGACTTGCCTAGTTAAATAAGAATGTGTTCTTAACTGACTTGCCTAGTGAAGTCCACAAAACATACTGCTTGTAACAAACAGTTACATGACCTACATACTGCATGGTCAAACAAGGTCATGTTTTTGACATGTTTGGACCACTAAACAACTACTGATTTAGATCCACGGAGAGTTACCTCAAGTTGCAAAGAAAACAGGAGCTGCCTCCACTATTCCAGTATCATTTCAACTTCAACATTTCAACAAAAAAGCAATTTAGTCCAATCAACATAAGATAACTATGATGTGGATGTTCATGGTTCTGATTTCTGTGTCACGGTGAGTGAATGAGGACCCAAAAGCGAATTAACTTAACAGAGCTTCTTTAATAACCAAACATAGGTAGGTTCAGACAGACCGGCAGATTCCGACAGGACAGGACAAGGTTACAGCAAACATGACGATAGTCTGGTTCAGGCATGAAACACAACAAACAAGAATCCGACAAGGACAGGAACAAAAACAGAGAGAGATATAGGGGACTAATCAGAGGGAAAAGGGGAACAGGTGGGAGAAGGGGTGACGAGGTAGTCAAGAGGAGACAAGGAACAGCTGGGGGAAAGCGGGGGAGAAAAGGTAACCTAATACGACCAGCAGAGGGAGACAGGGTGAAAGGAAAGGACAGAAAGACACAACATGACAATACATGACAGTACCCCCCCACTCACCGAGCGCCTCCTGGCGCACTCGAGGAGGAAACCTGGCGGCAACGGAGGAAATCCTCGATCAGCGCACGGTCCAGCACGTCCCGAGAGGGAACCCAACTCCTCTCCTCAGGACCGTACCCCTCCCAATCTACGAGGTACTGGTGACCACGGCCCCGAGGACGCATGTCCAAAATCCTGCGGACCCTGTAGATGGGTGCGCCCTCGACAAGGATGGGGGGGGGGGGAAGACGAGCGGGGGCGCGAAGAACGGGCTTGATACAGGAGACATGGAAGACCGGGTGGACGCGACGAAGGTATCGCGGAAGAAGAAGTCGAACTGCGACAGGATTAATGACCCGAGAAATACGGAACGGACCAATGAACCGCGGGGTCAACTTGCGAGAAGCCGTCTTAAGGGGAAGGTTCTGAGTGGAGAGCCAAACTCTCTGACCGCGACAATATCTAGGACTCTTAGTTCTACGCTTATTAGCAGCCCTCACAGTCTGCGTCCTATAACGGCAAAGTGCAGACCTGACCCTCTTCCAGGTGCGCTCGCAACGTTGGACAAAAGCCTGAGCGGAGGGGACGCTGGACTCGGCGAACTGAGATGAGAACAGCGGAGGCTGGTACCCGAGGCTACTCTGAAAAGGAGATAGCCCGGTCGCAGACGAAGGAAGCGAGTTGTGGGCGTATTCTGCCCAGGGGAGCTGTTCTGACCAAGACGCAGGGTTGCGAAAAGAAAGACTGCGTAAGATGCGACCAATAGTCTGATTGGCCCGTTCTGCTTGACCGTTAGACTGGGGGTGAAAGCCGGAAGAGAGACTGACGGAAGCCCCAATCAAACCGCAAAACTCCCTCCAAAATTGAGACGTGAATTGCGGACCTCTGTCCGAAACGACGTCTGACGGAAGGCCATGAATTCTGAAAACATTCTCGATGATGATTTGTGCCGTCTCTTTAGCAGAAGGAAGCTTAGCAAGGGGAATGAAATGAGCCGCCTTAGAGAACCTATCGACAACCGTAAGAATAACAGTCTTCCCCGCTGACGAAGGCAGTCCGGTGACAAAATCTAAGGCGATGTGAGACCACGGTCGAGAGGGAATGGGAAGCGGCCTGAGACGGCCGGCAGGAGGAGAGTTACCGGACTTAGTCTGCGCGCAGACCGAACAAGCAGCCACGAAACGACGCGTGTCATGCTCCCGGGTGGGCCACCAAAAACGCTGGCGAATGGAAGCAAGCGTACCCCGAACGCCAGGGTGGCCGGCTAACTTGGCAGAGTGAGCCCACTGAAGAACGGCCAGACGAGTAGGAACGGGAACGAAAAGAAGGTTCCTAGGACAAGCGCGCGGCGACGGAGTGTGAGTGAGCGCTTGCTTTACCTGCCTCTCAATTCCCCAGACAGTCAACCCGACAACACGCCCCTCAGGGAGAATCCCCTCGGGGTCAGTGGAGGCTACTGAAGAACTGAAGAGACGAGATAAAGCATCAGGCTTGGTGTTCTTAGAGCCCGGACGATAAGAAATCACGAACTCGAAACGAGCGAAAAACAGCGCACAACGCGCCTGACGCGCATTAAGTCGTTTGGCAGAACGGATGTACTCAAGGTTCCTATGGTCAGTCCAAACGACAAAAGGAACGGTCGCGCCCTCCAACCACTGTCGCCATTCGCCTAGGGCTAACCGGATGGCGAGCAGTTCGCGGTTTCCCACATCATAGTTACGTTCCGACGGCGACAGGCGATGAGAAAAATACGCGCATGGGTGGACCTTGTCGTCAGAGAGGGAGCGCTGAGAAAGAATGGCTCCCACGCCCACCTCTGACGCGTCAACCTCGACAACGAACTGTCTAGAGACGTCAGGTGTAACAAGGATAGGAGCGGATGTAAAACGATTCTTGAGGAGATCAAAAGCTCCCTGGGCGGAAACGGACCACTTAAAGCACGTCTTGACAGAAGTAAGGGCTGTGAGAGGAGCTGCCACCTGACCGAAATTACGGATGAAACGACGATAGAAGTTCGCGAAGCCGAGAAAGCGCTGCAGCTCGATGCGTGACTTAGGGGCGGGCCAATCAATGACAGCTTGGACCTTAGCGGGATCCATCTTAATGCCTTCAGCGGAAATAACAGAACCGAGAAATGTGACGGAGGAGGCATGAAAAGTGCACTTCTCAGCCTTCACAAAAAGACAATTCTCTAAAAGGCGCTGGAGGACACGTCGAACGTGCTGAACATGAATCTGGAGTGACGGTGAAAAAATCAGGATATCGTCAAGGTAAACGAAAACAAAGATGTTCAGCATGTCTCTCAGGACATCATTGACTAATGCCTGAAAGACAGCTGGAGCGTTAGCGAGACCGAAAGGAAGAACCCGGTATTCAAAGTGCCCTAACGGAGTGTTAAACGCCGTCTTCCACTCGTCCCCCTCCCTGATGCGCACGAGATGGTAAGCGTTACGAAGGTCCAACTTAGTGAAAAACCTGGCTCCCTGCAGGATCTCGAAGGCTGAAGACATAAGAGGAAGCGGATAACGATTCTTCACTGTTATGTCATTCAGCCCTCGATAATCTATGCAGGGGCGCAGAGACCCGTCCTTCTTCTTGACAAAAAAAACCCCCGCTCCGGCGGGAGAGGAGGAGGGGACTATGGTACCGGCGTCAAGAGCTACAGACAAATAATCCTCGAGAGCCTTACGTTCGGGAGCCGACAGAGAGTATAGTCTACCCCGGGGGGGAGTGGTTCCCGGAAGGAGATCAATACTACAATCATACGACCGGTGTGGAGGAAGAGAGGTGGCCCTGGACCGACTGAACACCGTGCGCAGATCGTGATATTCCTCCGGCACCCCTGTCAAATCACCAGGCTCCTCCTGTGAAGAAGAGACAGAGGAAACAGGAGGGATAGCAGACATTAAACATTTCACATGACAAGAGACGTTCCAGGAGAGGATAGAATTACTAGACCAATTAATGGAAGGATTATGACAAACTAGCCAGGGATGGCCCAAAACAACAGGTGTAAAAGGTGAACGAAAAATTAAAAAAGAAATGGTTTCGCTATGATTACCAGAAACAGTGAGGGTTAAAGGTAGCGTCTCACGCTGAATCCTGGGGAGAGGACTACCATCCAGGGCGAACAAGGCCGTGGACTCCCTTAACTGTCTGAGAGGAATGTCATGTTCCCGAGCCCAGGTCTCGTCCATAAAACAGCCCTCCGCCCCAGAGTCTATTAAGGCACTGCAGGAAGCTGACGAACCGGTCCAGCGTAGATGGACCGACAAGGTAGTGCAGGATCTTGAAGGAGAGACAGGAGTAGTAGCGCTCACCAGTAGCCCTCCGCTTACTGATGAGCTCTGGCTTTTACTGGACATGAAGTGACAAAATGACCAGCAGAACCGCAATAGAGACAGAGGCGGTTGGTGATTCTCCGTTCCCTCTCCTTAGTCGAGATGCGGATACCTCCCAGCTGCATAGGCTCAGCTCCCGAGCCGGCAGAGGAAGATGGTAGTGATGCGGAGAGGGGGGCAACGGAGAGCGCGAGCTCCTTTCCACGAGCTCGGTGACGAAGATCAACCCGTCGCTCAATGCGAATAGCGAGTTCAATCAAGGAATCCACGCTGGAAGGAACCTCCCGGGAGAGAATCTCATCCTTTACCTCTGCGCGGAGACCCTCCAGAAGACGAGCGAGCAAGGCCGGCTCGTTCCAGCCACTGGAGGCAGCAAGAGTGCGAAACTCAATAGAGTAGTCAGTTATGGATCGATTGCCTTGACATAGGGAAGACAGGGCCCTGGAAGCCTCCTCCCCAAAAACAGATCGATCAAAAACCCGTATCATCTCCTCCTTAAAGTCCTGATACTGGTTAGTACACTCAGCCCTTGCCTCCCAGATTGCCGTGCCCCACTCACGAGCCCGTCCAGTAAGGAGAGATATGACGTAGGCGACACGAGCAGTGCTCCTGGCGTAAGTGTTGGGCTGGAGAGAAAACACAATATCACACTGGGTGAGGAACGAGCGGCATTCAGTGGGCTCCCCAGAGTAACACGGCGGGTTATTGATTCTGGGCTCCGGAGATTCGAAAGCCCTGGAAGTGGCCGGTGGATCGAGGCGGAGATGGTGAACCTGTTCTGTGAGGTTGGAGACTTGGGTGGCCAGGGTCTCAACGGCATGTCGAGCAGCAGACAATTCCTGCTCGTGTCTGCCTAGCATCGCTCCCTGGATCTCGACGGCTGAGTGGAGAGGATCCGAAGTCGCTGGGTCCATTCTTGGTCGGATTCTTCTGTCACGGTGAGTGAATGAGGACCCAAAAGCGAATTAACTTAACAGAGCTTCTTTAATAACCAAACATAGGTAGGTTCAGACAGACCGGCAGATTCCGACAGGACAGGACAAGGTTACAGCAAACATGACGATAGTCTGGTTCAGGCATGAAACACAACAAACAAGAATCCGACAAGGACAGGAACAAAAACAGAGAGAGATATAGGGGACTAATCAGAGGGAAAAGGGGAACAGGTGGGAGAAGGGGTGACGAGGTAGTCAAGAGGAGACAAGGAACAGCTGGGGGAAAGCGGGGGAGAAAAGGTAACCTAATACGACCAGCAGAGGGAGACAGGGTGAAAGGAAAGGACAGAAATACACAACATGACAATACATGACATTCTGTTTGCGTGTGTGTGTGCATGTGTGCGCATTCGTGCAAGTAGAAAAAGCATGTTGACTCACCCTACTTGTCAAGAATGCAATCCTCCTCTCTTCCATGTTGATGAAACAGTCTATCACTCTGTCATACAGGACAGGCTTTTATTTATTGTTGTCCTAGGCTACCTTGCTAAAATGGTTGTTTGCTAGCCTAACTTCCATTCATGGGCAACGTCAGCTCTTTAACATTAGCCTTCAACATCTAGCTACATGTTGAACTTCCATCCTCCCAGGCCAGGGGCACAACAATGTATGAATTAATGGTTGGATCAGAATCAGCATTACAATCATTGACCAGTAAGGAGAATTTAGTTAAACCACAAGTTCAAATCTCTATCTCCATCCATGGCTAATTTAGGAAAGGGACAATTTTAGCTAGCTAGCTAGCCACCGGATGACAACAACACAACAAGATGCAGCAATTCAAGTTGTTTCTGTCAATGACATATACTCTCAATGGGATTTGATAGGAGTGACACCAAATTCTACGGGCGGCAACAATGTCATACTCTTTTGAACCAGACAGCCATCAGATAGATGGGCACACATACAGAGACAAAGGGGCACTGTTTCGCTCGCTAGAATGCTTTTTCCGGTGAGATACATTCAGCCTCTTGCGAATTTAAGGAACATGATGAAACAGAGAGAGAGGAATGATTCATTTTTTATTTCTTTTTTATTGGTCATTTTTTTGGGAAGCCTGGCTTCATTTGGCATCCATGAATACATGCCACTGCCATTGATAAGGAGTTACTATAACACCTATTCAGATCTTATTGTATTGTTTTAATGCTTGCTAATCGCAGGGCCGGTTCCAGGCATATGTGACATAAGCAGTCGCTTAGGGCCCACGGCCTCTAGGGGGCCCCAAACCAATTATTACTTAAAAAAAATGAGAATCTCAGTCGGGGTCTCAACTTACTATTGAGCATTAGAATAGTAGAATACAACAGGTGCAATTTCTAAATGTGGTAGTGCATCATTTGTCTTTCTCTTGTTAGATTGGTAGTTAGCAGTGGTGGAAAAAGTACTCAACTGTCATACTTGAGCAAAAGTAAAGATACCTTAATAGAAAATGACTCAAGTGAAAGTCACCCAGTAAAATACTACTTGAGTAAAAGTCTAAAAGTATTTGGTTTTAAATATACTTTTTGCTCAAATTGCTCAAATGTACGTAAGTATCAAAAGTAAAGGTATAAATCATTTCAAATTCCTTCTATTAAACAAGCCAGATGTATTTTTATTTTTATTGATGGATAGCCAGGGTCACACTTCAACACTCACACATAATTTACAAACAAAGCATTTGTGTTTAATGAGTCTAACAGATCAGAGGCAGTAGGGATGACCAGCGATGTTTTCTAGATAAGTGCGTGAATTGGACCATTTTCCTGTCAAAATGTAACAAGTACTTTTGGGTGTCAGAACATGTAGAGAGTAAAAATGAGTAAAAAGTACATCATTTTATTTAGGAATGTAGTGAAAAACTGAAAAACATCCCCACAGCATGATGCTGCCACCAACATGCTTCACTGTAGGGAAGGTGCCAGGTTTCCTCCAGGCTGAAAAACATCCCCACAGCATGATGCTGCCACCACCATGCTTCACTGTAGGGAAGGTGCCAGGTTTCCTCCAGGCCAAAGATAGTTAAATATTGGTTTCATCAGATGGTCTGAGAGTCCTTTAGATAGATTTTGGCAAACTCCAAGCGGGCTGTCATGTGCCTTTTACTGAGTAGTGGCTTCTGTCTGGCCACTTGATCAATTCCTTCGACCTCATGGCTTGGTTTTTGCTCTGACGTGCACTGTCAACTGTGGGACATTATATAGACAGGTGTGTGCCTTTCCAAATCATGTCAAATCAATTGAATTTACCACAGGTGGACTCCAATCAAGTTGTAGAAACATCTCAAGGATGATCAATGGAAACAGGATCCACCTGAGCTCAATTTTGAGTCTCATAGCAAAGGGTCTGAATACTAATGGAAATAAGATTTCTAAAAAACTGTTTTTGATTTGTCATTATGAGGTATTGTGTGTTCGTTGATGAGGGGAAAAACGATTGAATAAATTTTAGAGCACGGCTGTAACATAACAAAATGTGGAGAAAGTCAAGGGGTCTGAATACTTTCCGAATGCACTGTAAATACTATCTATTATTTCTAAATAAATATATTATGACATCTAAGTTGGTATAGAGAATTGGCCTACCCAGAAGTGCCAACCAAGTGTATCCCTGTAGGAACAATACAAACTGTAGCCTACTATACATTTTGTATTGGAATACAGGCTATGTTCATACACAATACAGTATATCTGTGTCTATCCAGGTTAAAGACCTGACTTAAATGCATACATTTAATTGTTGAGCCAACAACCATATCGTGTTGTTAGGGATATGTATCCATGCAAGGGCCCATTTCAGATGTAGAAATGGCTGCACGTTTAGGCTACACATCATAATTGAATGTGTATTGTGGGCCTGTAGATCAGAACCCAATATAGTTCTCTAGAGGCCCTGGGTCTCAACCAACACACTGGAACACTGTTCTCTAGAGGCCCTGGGGCTCAAACAACACACTGGAACACTGATCTCTAGAGGCCCTGGGTCTCAACCAACACACTGGAACACTGTTCTCTAGAGGCCCTGGGGCTCAAACAACACACTGGAACACTGTTCTCTAGAGGCCTTGGGGCTCAACCAACACCCTGGAACAATGTTCTCTAGAGGCCTTGGGGCTCAACCAACACACTGGAACACTGTTCTCTAGAGGCCCTGGGGCTCAACCAATCAACACACTGGAACACTGTTCTCTAGAGGCCTTGGGGCTCAACCAACCAACACACTGGAACACTGTTCTCTAGAGGCTATCCGTTGTTTTCAACTTACTTAGGTTTCACAAACCTTATTTCCTATACAGTGCACTACTTTTAGCCAGATCCAGGCCCTGGTTGAATGCAGTTCACGGTACAGGTAATGTGTGCCATTCAGCTGCAACCTCAGTATGAAGGGATGTCTCTCAATATGATGGAGACTGAAAGCTGGAGGACAGGCTTTGTTAGGACCCCCCAGGGGTATGGCTGTCTTCATACCCAGACCGCCCTGATCAGCCTTCCCTCCTCTATCCCCACCACCTCCCCTCTACCCTCCTCTCTCACCTTGGTGTGAGATACCAGATTCAGTAGTGAGTTGGATGGTGGGCTGGCTATCTGTGCAATCACAACAGTCTGCAGGCCTGGGTCATGTTCATGGAAATGCAGTAAACTAGATATTCCAATTGAAATGCCATGATCCAAGTGGACCGTTTGGCCACCATATTGGAGTGTGAAAAACGTCCTGTGAGGTTTAGAGCTACATACAATTTTCATTCTATTTTTGTGTGTTTGGGTTTCAAATACAGGCATATCAAATCAAATCAAACAGGCTGAATAAGACATCGAACACAGGCAGCAGCCTAAATTAGACATAGGCTGCGTTTAGACAGGCAGCCCAATTCTCATCTTTTTCCCACTAATTGGTATTTTCTATCTATTTTCTCTAGTGTTTTACTTGCTATATTGTATTTACTTTGCCACCATGGCCTTTTTTTGCCTTTACCTCCCTTATCTCACCTCATTTGCTCACATAGTATATAGACTTATTTTTCTACTGTATTATTGACTGTATGTTTGTTTTATTCCATGTGTAACTCTGTGTTGTTGTGTGTGTCGAACTGCTTTGCTTTATCTTGGCCAAGTCGCAATTGTAAATGAGAAATTGTTCTCAACTAGCCTACCTGGTTAAATAAAGGTGAAATAAAAAAATAAAAAATACATTTTGACCAATCACATCAGATCTTTTCACATATTTTTCAGAGCTGATCTGATTGGTTAAAAGGGATTAGTGAAACAATGATCAGAATTGGGCTGCCTGTCTAAACGCAGCCGTAGACTCAGGACACAATCACATATCATCTAATAATAACTGTTGCTAGGCAGATATTAAACTCAACCTACTATACAGTAAAGGAGGCGCAAACTGTCTTTCTGTCCTAAACAATCTTACAAGAGGAGGGTCCAATAAGAGTGAGACTAGCAACTGTAGCTAGGTGTCTGTGTTTGAAAACACATATCAGTCTGAAATGTAATGTTCGATCGACACATAGCAGCCGATCTGATGCAGAGAGAGAGGACCGACCATACAATAAAGGACCAGATCAGTGTCAAATACAATGACCTTAGTACAGGCCTGATTTAAGGCATATTGATATAACATTTAAAGTCACATGGGTCAAGATACATTTAGAAGCTGATGTTGAGTGGCTAAGTATAGAGATGGCGTGTCTACAGGCCTACACAGTGAAGCAGGCTAGCTCTAGGTTTGCGTCCCAAATGGCACCCTATTTGCTATATAGGAAACTACTTTGGTCCAGGGCTGATAGTGGGCCATTTGGGACAAACCTCTTTCTTCTCTTCTTTACATCCTCTGTGGCCTACAATACTTCCTCTTTTGGCTGCCTGTGACAGGAAAGGCAGTGGGTGACAAACTGAAGTCCTGCCTCCTCACAGTTACAGAGACATCAGGGAGGCCTGTAGAAACAGCACCATCACGATTAAACTAATGCTAAGTATTTATCTCTCCACATATATGGCTAAAAGGATGAGCATTGTGTAGCAGCTAATGCCCATCACGAGACTAACAGGAGACTTACTGTTATCTCCTGTCTACATTCACTGAGGTTTCCTGGAGTGTGGATCTGATTCCCTTGTGTGAATTGTCTATGAGGAAAGCCAAAGCCCGGGACCTTACTCACACTTGAGAAAAACCTTGGACTTTACTAAAAACCGTGGACCATACCAAGACAAAAACATTGGACCTACTAAGACAAGAGCCTTGGACTTTACCAACAGAAGAGCCTTGGATCTAGAAGAAGAGCCTTGGATCTAAAAGAAGAGCCTTGGATCTAGAAGAAGATCATTGGATCTAGAAGAAGATCCTTGGATCTAGAAGAAGAGCCTTGGATCTAGAAGAAGAGCCTTGGATCTAGAAGAAGAGCCTTGGATCTAGAAGAAGATCCTTGGATCTAGAAGAGCCTTGGACTCAAGGCTTACTAAGACAAAACTTTGGAAAGCTTTGCACAGAAGAAGACGATGAGTTTTGACAGTGTTCCCTCCAGGTCAGAGGTGATGGGGTGGAACGCACGTAGTCTAGCCGACTATATGAAGAGGGTGAGCGAGGACACTTCATGACCCATGTTCTTCTGTAGATAATGCAGCTCTTAACATCAGTGGTTCATCAGCATTCAATTCTCATCATTCAAATTGCATCATTCAAATTGCCCATATGCCCATATGAATGCCAGTAGCTGATATGAAACAGATCAGGGCCTGTTTGATGCCTCTCAGAGTTTTGTATTTATTTACTATTTTTTCCAACTGCTTACACAAGTTTTCTAAACTGTCTCCTTTTTTTCAAAACTCTACACATAATTCCCAAAACTGCACACACAAAATTCAAAACGCCTCACATCTCCTTCAAAATGTAACACTGCATTCAAAATGCCATAAACACATGTCAGAATGAAGCATTTGCATCAAATGGCAAACACTGCTTTCATAATAGTACATTTCTGGATATACCATGTAAACACTGTTGTTCTAAATCTAAAGCTCTTTGGTCTTTCATAGGCTTATATCTACATTTCAATACAATGTTCTACAGTGAAAGTCATCTGCTGAGAGGGGTAACAAGTACACTGTTAACACCAATACAATGTTCTACAGTGAAAGTAATCTGCTGAGAGGGGTAACAAGTACACTGTAAACACCAATGCAATGTAGAAACAGAAAATATTTATTAGGCCAAACATTACTGTTGTATACAGTAGCATACAACAAAACCATAAACATATGTAAACCAAAAGTATATTCTTTAGAATACAGTAAAGAACACAATTGTGTGTGTGGGGTCCCGGGGGGGCAGTCCAGGAATTGGTAGGGGGACGGGGGGCAGTCACCAGTGCTAAGCTATGCTTCATCTCTTCTCCCGCCTGGGTCTGGCCACAATACTTCGTCCACATCACAAGATACGTTTTCTCTTTCCAAACATCGAGGGAATTATCTCCTAGCATGGCGTATCCAACCTGGGACAGAGGCAACCTCTATGTCCCCACATGCGTCCTCCATTGCCTGGAGAAGCGGCATGCGGGCATAGGGTTGACGATCATACACTTTCCAGTGCCAGGCTGAGAAGAATTCCTCTATGGGATTTAGAAAAGGTGAATATGGGGGTAGGTACAAAGCTACAAATTGTTTATGGGTGGCAAACCAGTTTTGGACCAAAACAACCCGGTGAAAACTAACATTGTCCCATAAAACCGCAAATCTAGCAGGCTCCTGATCTGGATCAGGGACAAGCATTGTGTAAATTGCATCCAGAAAAGTGAGCATATGGCCGGTGTTGTACGGACCCAGTGTGGCATTGTGATGGAGAACCCCGTTTTGAGTGATGGCAGCACACAGTTATATTATCCACACGCTGTCCAGGGACATTGGTAATTGCCCTCTGTCCTATTACATTTCTTCCGTGGTGCCTGGTTTTGGTGAGATTGAAGCCAACCTCATCCACATCAATAAATTCATGGCGAATTACATGGGCATCCAGCTCCAATACTCTCTATAACAGACAAAAGGATATACAGACGAGTAAATTTGGTATGTCTGAAGTACTGGAAGTAGTGTTGCATACATACCTCTACAAAGTCATGTCGCATATTCTTGACTCTGTCAGAGTTTCTCTCAAATGGCACCTTGTAAAGTTGTTTCATCGTCACTCAGTGCTGTTGGAGGATGCGTTGTATGGTTGACAGGCTTACAGTATTGATGTTGTTAAATATGGTGTCATTATTCAAAATAATCTCTTATCTCTCGAATCCTAATTGCATTGTTAGCCAAAACCATATTTATAATTGCAGTCTCTTGTACATCTGTAAACAAGTGTCCTCTTCCTCCATGATGTCTTTGCCTTTCCACTCTGTAAAGAATTCAAACACAGTATGTGTTCAGCATAGGAACTGTAAACAATGTACAAAAAAAATTTGTACAGCATGATAACCAACCTCATTCATTCAATGCAGTGCAGTAAATGGATGGCTTAGAGTTACAAATGTTTGTGCAAAACTATGCAGTCATACGTATTTTACAGTACATTACTGTAATGCTAAAATAGTCATTAGATAGTTGCATACCCGTTCTCATTTCTGAAGGTTTGAATTATGGACGAAACTGTAGATCGACTCAAGCCTCTCTCATGGTCAAACCGTGGTTGATCACATGATCAACAAGTGTTGCCCTAATCTCATCAGAGATGGGTCTCCTTCCTTCTCTTCTTTGCCCTCGTCCTCTTCTTCCTCTTCCTCTCCCTCCTAGTCCTCTTGCTCTCTATCCATTGTTGGCATCCATTGTTCAAAACAGGTCATCTGACCTTTGACCTATTTATAGGCCTATACTACAGTAAAGCAGTGATTGGTTAGTGATCAGTTAAGCTATTAGTGTTTGCACATGTGAGGAGTGTGTGGTGACCTGGGGAATAAGTGTAGCATTTTGATTGGTTGTGTTTGGAAAAGGAAAGCAAGTCACTTCCTGTTAGATGTTTGTGTTTTAGGTAGAGAATTGTGTGTAGTGTTTTGAAAAAAGTGTTTTATGCAATTGACAACTGAGTCAAAGGCTGAGAAATAGCTTATGGTTTTGGATATTTGGTGTGTAGTTTTGCACTTTGAGTGAGAGGTTTCAGAAATCGTGTGACATGAAAAGATGTTTTGTGTAAGCAGTTGGAAAAAATTGGTAACTAGGCAAGTCACTTAAGAACATATTCTTATTTACAATGACGGCCTACCGGGGAACAGTGGGTTAACTGCCTTCTCAGGGGCAGAATGACATAATTTTACCTTGTCAACTAGGGGATTCAATCCAGCAACCTATCGGTTACTGTCCCAAAGCTCTAACCTCAAATCAGTAGGACTGCTGATCTAGGACCAGGTCCTCCTGGTCCATTCACTATAATCTAAAAGCCAAAACTGGTCCTGGATCAGCGCTCAGACCCTGCTCATTTGCATGCATTAAGAAAGTGAGCGTGACCTCTGTCCTGGTGTGTGACATCTCTGGTGTGTTGTGACATTCTCAGCTGAGGCTGTCCAGCTGTGACAAAGTGGTGATGAAGACTAGCATGAACGGAGCACGCTTTCTGGTAAGTGTGTGTGTGTGTGTGTGTGTGTGTGTGTGTGTGTGTGTGTGTGTGTGTGTGTGTGTGTGTGTGTGTGTGTGTGTGTGTGTGTGTGTGCAGCTGCTCTTGTATACTGTGATACAACTAAGATGTTTACTTCATTTTATTTAATGATCTATGCCGTCACTGTATCATTACAGAAGATGAAAGATGGCGACCTTCAGAAGTTTCCCACCATTCATATTCCGTAAGTCTAAAGTCAAAACTATTTCATTTCATAAACAGATAAAGTAACCCTTGTGAAGCAACTCTGGTCTCTTAAGCAAGTCTTAATCATTCTCCTCTACCACACACAAACCTCCTTGAAAATCTTTTACTGAGACCATTTATTCTGGCTGTTACAGAAAGTGGAAATGGACACCCACATTCAAATACAGTTGGTTTGGACATGGGTGTGTGTGTGGCTTTTGTAGTGCTGTATATGTCAGGGGCTTTTAATAGCCGTGATGTGGTTACCATATGTGGTCTATGTGAGGACGTGTAGCTGGAAATAACCTGTTGAATCTTCTAATGAAAAGGCAGAGAGAGAGAGAGAGCAAGACAGCATGATGGTGTGCCTGTGTGTGTGTGTGTGTGTGCGTGTGCGTGTGCGTGTGCGTGTGCGTGTGCGTGTGTGTGTGAGAGAGAGAGAGAGCAAGACAGCATGGTGGTGGGTGTGTGCCCATGTGCCAGAGAGAGAGGAAACAAGAAAGCCGGGGCTGAGATGGGCGAGAGAAAGTACTGAATTTGATAACATTGATTGATTTCAATATATTCTCTAGAGTCATCACTGAGATCTGTAGTGAGATCAACAGGAGTGAAGAGGAGAGGGGGTTCAGTCAGAGGTGAGAAATGCTAATCTACTAGCCTAGCATACATTTCCACCATGAGAACTCTTCTGTGCTGTATGACAGAACAGTAGAGAAACACTTCACAGCCATGTTCCTCATGTCTTCACCAGATCAAGGGAACCTAAGAGACATCAACAAGGTAAACAGAACTGTACAGTACCACGGCTCCAGAACCACAGCTACTATATCTCAGGAGAAACGTCTCCCACCCTCCCCTCATTGTATGATTGGTTTCCTCTCTGTAGATTTTGTACAAGAGGAAGATGAAGCCTGGGATTCAGAAACGTTTGTGAGTGTATCATGTATTGTAAAACACTCTCACTTTGACATGACATTGCTACCAAGCCACACATCCATCCACACAATGTAGAAATGTAACTTAACATCATCAACAGAAGACCCTTGTCCAAAACCATATCACTAATCACCAACCTGTAATTACCCACCTCTCCTCCCCTCCTCTCCCCTCGCCACATTTCCTCTCCTCTCCTGGTCTGTCAGGATATGAGTGATAATGACTATGAGAACCCTGATGAGGATGACAGTTATATCTGTGCCTTGTCTGACCGCCTGCCACCTGCAGAGGGAGAGGAGGAAGAGGGGAGTGATGGTGACTATGAGCCTCCTCCCTCAGCTACAGAGGAGATCCCCCGCCTCCTCAATCTCCCTAAGCCCCTAGGGAACAGTGACTATATAGGTACAGAAGATGTACAATTAACCATTACTGACTGTCTTTAGTAAATACATACTGTAGGTACTATAGCTCTTCTGTGTGTGTGTGTGTGTGTGTGTGTGTGTGTGTGTGTGTGTGTGTGTGTGTGTGTGTGTGTGTGTGTGTGTGTGTGTGTGTGTGTGTGTGTGTGTGTGTGTGTGTGTGTGTGTGTGTGTGTGTGTGTGTCTGTGTGTGTGTGTGTGTCTGTGTGTGTGTAGATTCCGTGCGTGGAGGTCCGTCAGGAACTCTTCCTACCGGAAGGATTCCGAGACCACCCCAGCGCCCTGGTCCTCAGGCTCTGGCCACCAGCCATAACACAGTAAGTGTCTTCTTCATCATAGTCTTCATTACACAATCACTGTTTTCATCCTGTCTTCTTTACAGCCCCCATCTTTTCATACCACTAACCTTTAACCTTTTCATCCGCTCTTTCTTTCGTGTTACCATCCTCCTCTCTTTCTGAGATCAATCATTGTTAATTAATATTCCAACTCTCACCTGCTCTCTGTCACTCTCTTCCCCTCACTCTCTTTCTCTCGCTCCCTCTAGCTGGCCAGACCTCCCACATCCAGACTAGACCCCTCCCCTCAGAGGCCATTCAAAGCTGCTGGTAAACGTACGTCACTCTGACCATGTTACCAGAGATCATCCGGTCTATCTGTTAGCTGCTTGTGTTGATATTGTAAAGAGCGGGACTATTCTGTTGTGATCAGCACCATGAAAAATAAGGAGCAGGAGGCTAGTGGTTTAGAGCAGAGTTTCCCAAACGTGGTCCTGGGCCCCCCCCCCCCCCCCCCCCCCCCCCAGGTGCACGTTTTGGTTTTTACCCTGTAATGTAAGATGAGGCCAGAAAATCAGGACAGATGACATTTGAGTCATTTAGCAGACACTCCTACCTAATGGGACAATCAGTGCATTCTATGAGGTGGCATTCAACTAAGCTAGGTAAAACCATAGAATTGAAATGACTAGAGCTGTCTTGGCCTAATCTAATTCGATGGTTTTTCCTACCGTAGTTAAATTAAAGCAACATCACCAGATCACTTCTTTGAATGCTTATTAGTGGTTCGTTTGAGACACATCTTCCTCCCCCATCCCCAACAGGCCCTTCTGTCCCCATGGTCGACCGAAGCAAGAAGCCTGGACAGCCCGCTCCCACCAAGAAACAATATCACACAAACACCAAAACAACTCCTACAAGTAACTATGCCAACTGTCTGTTGTCCTGTTGATTTAGCCTCCTAGTCTGTTTATTCAGGTCAAGTATTTTCAATTAAATTAAATATTAATCCCCAAAGGGCAATTAGAAAGGCATTGTCAATGTGTTGAGAACCCCTTCTGCTATATACTGTAGTTGCCTTGCAAAGACAAAAAAATGTAAACTACGGAACGAACAGATTGCCATAATTATGGCTACTGTTGACTAGCAGGTTGAGAATCCAATGTTTTGCCTAACTTCTGATTTTCTTGTCTGTTTGGTGACTACCCACGGTGTCCAGGAGAGTGCAGTCCATTCAGCTCTCCCCAGCCCGCCATAGTGAAGCCACCTCAACTAAAGGGCCCAAAGCCACCAGACTATAGGTAGCCTAACCCAGACCTCTCCATTCCCATTAACCCCTTGGCTGTAACTCAACAGTCTGAAGGTGCTTCTTCCCCTTTTTGGTTTTCTATTGAAAGACAGTCTTGATGAAAACAATTAAAATAATGTTGTTTTTACCGGTTCATGTTCCTTCAGTAAATTCAGAGTGAGAATTCAAAGAGAATAATTCACTTTGGACTAATGAGACGAAGATGGAGCCAATTCTTCTAACATGTTGTACTAGCATATCTTCTCTACCAACAGAGCCAGCTCCAGTAAACCTCCTTCAATGGTCCCCAACACAATGCCAGGCACAGAGAAGGTGAGCAGATCAATCAAACACCCTTTTTACATCAGTAGATTTACACCAGCAGAGCATTTATGCAATCCATACCAGCCATACTACTTTTCAAACGTTATTTACATATCAACATACAATATTCTACATGTAATATACTCCTACGTTTTAATGAGAATGATCAAGTGTATTGTCGTGTCTTTACTATCATTAACTGAAGACTGATAGTTTTATCAAAGATTCTCTGTAATTAGTATTACGCGATTAGACTGACAAATCATGCAACCGTAATTACTAGGGCACCAAGGAAAAATATTCAGATTACAAAGTTATCATTTCCTAAAATAACTTTTCAGATATTTTATCTGATTTATTAGTCTTCGAATTAATGAATTATTTACTTTACCTCATGTTAGTCTCATTCCAAACATAGTAAATTGTTGGTTGCTGTTCCCTGCTGTGTGCAGGACATTGATCCTGAGTGGTATGGAGGACTGGTGACCAGAGGCCAGGCTGAAGCATCTCTCAGATGGGTTAACAAGGTCAGGAATCCCCCTCCCCTCGTGGGCTTCACTAACACACACGCACACACACACACACACACAGTTTGTGTATCAACGTAGCTGTGTGTGTTTCAGGATGGAGCGTTTCTGGTGAGGGACAGTTCCAAGGGCTCTTCTGAGCAGCCCTACACCCTCATGGTGCTGAACCATGGCAAGGTCTACAACATCCAGATACGTCACCAAGGCAACACATACCACCTGGGCACCGGCCTCATGGGTAGCGAGGTAAACAAACAGCCTCCTCTCTGCTCTGTCAGGATTCACTCACAAACAAGAATTTGACTTTTCTTTTTATTATATTTTTTTGATGATTTTATTGAACAGATGTTGAGGGGATGACAGTGGGGAAAGGTAGAGGTCAAAGGGATTCAAACCGGTGCCATTACCACTAGACCAGCCAGGCCACAGAATTTCAGCTTAGCATGCAAATGCAATTAAAAACATTGGTCATCTAGCTAGCAGGTGCTTTTATCTAAATTAGCTTACAGTTTACAAACAGATCTGGGACTCAGAAAAAATATGATTTTCCTGTGTTTTTTATATATTTCTACATTGAAATTGTGAAAATTGGATTTTTTAACACATCACAGGTTGACGTTTATTGTCATGAATTTTGCCTTGGAGGCAGAACTGAGCGATTTCCGCTAGTCGTGCCAGCTGCAAAGTCAAATTTGTCTATATCATAAAAATGTATAAAAACAAAAATGTGCTTTTTGGTCTTATTTTAAAGTTAGGGTTAGGCATTAGGTGGTTCGGTTTAAAATCAGATTGTATGACTGAGGCTTTGACCACTCTGCAGAGTTCATGACAGTAAATGCCAACCCGCTAACACATCCATAACTAACCGATGGCTCTTTCAAATCTGTGTTGCTGCTGCAGAGTTTCCCAGGAGTGGAGGAGATGATAGAACACCACACACACACCCCTCTGCTGCTCATAGACATGGAGAATGGAACTGGAGCACAGAGCCAGTGCTGCCTGCTGCACCCTGCACCACTCTGACCAGAACCAGCAGCACACAAAACACTGTGTGTGTGTGTGTGTGTGTGTGTGTGTGTGTGTGTGTGTGTGTGTGTGTGTGTGTAATTTTTAGATTGTGATCATGAAACAGAGAAATATGTGAATTTCTCTTTGATAAGAAGCTCTTTTTGTTTCTTTTGACCATTTTAATTGAAAACCATCACAGTCAGGTACTTCACTGTTACCCAGAAATGATGTGATATGGAGATAAACGCTGCATTGGATCTTTAACACATCGCAGGTTGCCGTTTATTGTCATGAATCTTGGTCTTGGAGGCAGAACTGAGTATTTTCCTCTAGATGGGGAAGCTGCAAAGTCAAAATTGGCTATATCATAGAATGTTATGATACATTTTCTTTATTTTTTTGTCTTAATTTAAGGTTAGGGTTAGGCATTTGGGTTAGCAGTGTGACTACTCTGCAGAGCTGCCTCCAGGGATTGATTCATGACAATAAATGCCAACACATCATAAACTAATCAATGGGCCTTTCCATTCTATGCTGTTGCTGCTGTGTTGATCATGCAGTTTCCCAGGAGTGAAGGAGATGATAGAACGCCACACACACACCCCTCTGCTGCTCATAGACATGGAGAATGGAACTGGAGCAGAGGGCCAGTGCTGCCTGCTGCACCACTCTGACCATAACCAGCTGCACAGGAGACACTGTGTGTGTTCTCAATGACTTACCTGGTTAAATAAAGGGTATAAAGTAGCGTATAAAGTAGCTGGTAGAGAGAATAGAAGAGAGGAAAATACATTTTTATTAAGAAGCCCATTCACAATGGAGGGTTTATTATATGATGCATGTCGTAGGTTAAATGTAGTGACGCTTTATGTATTATACAGGTGTACATCTGTCAAGTGTTTCATTACAGGTGTGAATATGTGGACTATTTTTGGTCCCTATCCAGTTCTATAACCCATTGGCTCTATGCTTTCCACGCACTTCCACCTTTCTTCTCTATCCTCAGCTTCATTTCCTCTCCTTTTCCTCCTCCCACACTCCTCACCCTGAGGTCATGTTTGGCCAGGTCAACCCGTTCCACTCTGTTCAGAAAGGCCATCTTGTCTGGGTGGCTGAAGTCACACGATCAGGGCACACTGTCTCAGCTGGGACCACACTGTGAACAGAAGAAAAAAGGAACAAAATAAACACATTGTAAAATAAAGAAGTGCACTATATATGAAATAGTAGGGTACCATTTGGGGCGCACAGGCTGTCTCCGAGACTGTTGTGTGTCAAGACATTATGGGGTCCTTGTGATATTATGTTGTAAATCTGTGTCTCTATACTCTCTGCTGGGAGATACCCAGACACCCCACCCGATTTAAACTTATCCAGGACCATGTGGAAGAATTATAAAAAGTTAGCAGTGTGATAAAGCTGGCCTAGCTCTGAGCACTTTTTGAAAGGGGTTTAAAATCAAAAGAACTGAGTCTACCAAAATGTAGGATTTATATTTAAGAACAGTTGATACATTTAACTGAGTGTGGCACTGCAGTACTAGAACAACATTGTGGACTGTCTGACTGCCTAGGTAAGAGAGGGTTGGGAACACTGTAGTAGATAAAGGAGAGGGTTGGCGACACTGTAGTAGATAAAGGAGAGGGTTGGGAACACTGTAGTAGATAAAGGAGAGGGTTGGGAACACTGTAGTAGATAAAGGAGAGGGTTGGGAACACTGTAGTAGATAAAGGAGAGGGTTGGGAACACTGTAGTAGATAAAGGAGAGGGTTGGGAACACTGTAGTAGATAAAGGAGAGGGTTGGGAACACTGTAGTAGATAAAGGAGAGGGTTGGGAACACTGTAGTAGATAAAGGAGAGGGTTGGGAACACTGTAGTAGATAAAGGAGAGGGTTGGGAACACTGTAGTAGATAAAGGAGAGGGTTGAGAAACACTGTAGTAGATAAAGGAGAGGGTTGGGAACACTGTAGTAGATAAAGGAGAGGGTTGGGAACACTGTAGTAGATAAAGGAGAGGGTTGGGGGACACAAATTTGTTTACATCCCTGTTTGTTTGCATTTATTATTTGCCAAGAAAATCCATCCACCTGACAAGTGTGGCATATCAAGAAGCTTGTGCTGGGGACAATAAATGGCCGCTCTAAAATGTGCAGTTTTGTCACACAACACAATGCCACAGATGACTCAAGTTTTGAGAGAGCGTGCAATTGGCAAGCTGACTGCAGGAATGTCCATTTGAGCTGTTGCCAGAGAATGTAATGTTAATTTCTCTACCATAAGCCGCCTCCAACGTTGTTTTAGAGAATTTGGCAGTAAGTCCAACCAGCCTCACAACCGTAGACCACGTGTAACCACGCCAGCCCAGGACCTCCACATCCAGCTTCTTCACCTGCGAGAACAGCCACCCGGACAGCTGATAAAACTGTGAATTTTCACAACCAAATAATTTCTGCACCAGGGTCTTGACTAGGGTTGCAAAAGGGTCAGAAACTTTCCGGTAAATGTCAAGAATTTTTCATGAAAATTTTCCTGGAAGGTTAAGCCCGGGATTTTGGGGAACTTTGCTTGAATTCATAAAAAAAAAGTTAGCTTATAACAGTGAACTTTTTTTGTGGGATACACCTAAGTCAATTATAGGTCTTGTGGCATATTTGGTTAAACTATCCCCAATTCAATGGAATTGCAACCCTCGGCATGCACAGTGCATTCTTCCATCACATGTACAGCTGATACTCAAGATCTTGCACACTAATGAGATACTATTGAGCCCACACTACTACACTGTCTGAGCCAAGGACTACATGCTTTCTGCTAAGTTTTGATTACAATACTTGGTGGGGTGAATATATTTTATATGACATACAGTGCCTTGCGAAAGTATTCGGCCCTTTTGAACTTTGCAACCTTTTGCCACATTTCAGGCTTCAAACATAAAGATATAAAACTGTATTTTTTTGTGAAGAATCAACAACAAGTGGGACACAATCATGAAGTGGAATGACATTCATTGGATATTTCAAACTTTTTTAACAAATCAAAAACTGAAAAATTGGGCGTGCAAAATGATTCAGCCCCTTTACTTTCAGTGCAGCAAACTCTCTCCAGAAGTTCAGTGAGGATCTCTGAATGATCCAATGTTGACCTAAATGACTAATGATGATAAATACAATCCACCTGTGTGTAATCAAGTCTCCGTATAAATGCACCTGCACTGTGATAGTCTCAGAGGTCCGTCAAAAGCGTAGAGAGCATCATGAAGAACAAGGAACACACCAGGCAAGTCCGAGATACTGTTGTGAAGAAGTTTAAAGCCGGATTTGGATACAAAAAGATTTCCCAAGCTTTAAACATCCCAAGGAGCACTGTGCAAGCGATAATATTGAAATGGAAGGAGTATCAGACCACTGCAAATCTACCAAGACCTGGCCGTCCCTCTAAACTTTCAGCTCATACAAGGAGAAGACTGATCAGAGATGCAGCCAAGAGGCCCATGATCACTCTGGATGAACTGCAGAGATCTACAGCTGAGGTGGGAGACTGTCCATAGGACAACAATCAGTTGTATATTGCACAAATCTGGCCTTTATGGAAGAGTGGCAAGAAGAAAGCCATTTCTTAAAGATATCCATAAAAAGTGTCTTTTAAAGTTTGCCACAAGCCACCTGGGAGACACACCAAACATGTGGAAGAAGGTGCTCTGGTCAGATGAAACCAAAATTGAACTTTTTGGCAACAATGCAAAACGTTATGTTTGGCGTAAAAGCAACACCGCTGAACACACCATCCCCACTGTCAAACATGGTGGTGGCAGCATCATGGTTTGGGCCTGCTTTTCTTCAGCAGGGACAGGGAAGATGGTTCAAATTGATGGGAAGATGGATGGAGCCAAATACAGGACCATTCTGGAAGAAAACCTGATGGAGTCTGCAAAAGACCTGAGACTGGGATGGAGATTTGTCTTCCAACAAGACAATGATCCAAAATATAAAGCAAAATCTACAATGGAATGGTTCAAAAATAAACATATCCAGGTGTTAGAATGGCCAAGTCAAAGTCCAGCCATGAATCCAATCGAGAATCTGTGGAAAGAACTGAAAACTGCTGTTCACAAATTCTCTCCATCCAACATCACTGAGCTCGAGCTGTTTTGCAAGGAGGAATGGGAAAAAATGTCAGTCTCTCGATGTGCAAAACTGATAGAGACATACCCCAAGCGACTTACAGCTGTAATCGCAGCAAAAGGTGGCGCTACAAAGTATTAACTTAAGGGGGCTGAATAATTTTGCACGCCCAATTCTTCAGTTTTTGATTTGTTAAAAAAGTTTGAAATATCCAATAAATGTCGTTCCACTTCATGATTGTGTCCCACTTGTTGTTGATTCTTCACAAAAAAATACAGTTTTATATCTTTATGTTTGAAGCCTGAAATGTGGCAAAAGGTCGCAAAGTTCAAGGGGGCCGAATACTTTCGCAAGGTGCTGTACATGATTTTTTGTTAACTAGTAAATAGTAGCATACAGCAAAGTGTGTTTAAATAATTTCTTACTTGTTAACAATTTCTGCTAGTTAGTTTTTGCTACCTGTGGGTTTTAGCTTGCTTTAGCCTGCTAACTGATGAGTGTTAATTCACCTGTTTCCATACATGTTTCATTTTAAAACATTTATCTTACAAAGGAGTTGTTTAATCTAACTGCTTAACTATTTATCTGTACATGGAATTGATTTGGGTTTTTATTTACTCATTTTTTTCTCATCTTTACAGGAAAATGCCACAGGCACTATCTGATGTGTGGACATTTCACTGCAAATACTGTGCCAAATCATATGTGAAGAATGCAACAAAGATACAGAATCATCTGACCAAGTGCATAAAGTTCCCTCAGCGCTCACAACAACAACTTCTATTCGAGGTGAAAATAATGAATCAGACACCTTATCGATAGCAACAGCTCATGGTCCTCCTAGAATCAGAAGGTTTTTTTACTCAATGGAGGAACGTAGTCAGAGAAATGCTGATGAATGCCTTGCTCGAGGTATGTATGCAACTGGTTCACCTCTGATGCTCACAGGCAATGTGTATTGGAAGAGATTTCGGAATGTTCTTCGCCCAACATACACCCCTCCAACCAGACATGCTTTATCTACTCATTTTCTGGATGCAGAGTTCAACAGAGTTCAAGTGAAGGTCAAGCAAATAATAGAGAAAGCAGACTGTATTGCAATCATCTCTGATGGGTGGTCGAATGTTCGTGGGCAAGGAATAATTAACTACATCATCTCCACCCCTCAACCAGTATTCTACAAGAGCACAGACACAAGGGACAGACACACCGGTCTCTACATTGCAGATGAGCTGAAGGCAGTCATCAATAATCTTGGACCACAGAAGGTATTTGCACTAGCGACAGACAATGCTGCGAACATGAAGGCTGCTTGGTCTAAAGTTGAGGAGTCCTACCCTCACATGACACCCATTTGCTGTGCTGCTCATGTATTGAATCTGCTCCTCAAGGACATCATGCCACTGAAAACAATGGATATACTCTGCAAGAGAGCCAAGGAAATGGTTAGGTATGTGAAGGGTCATAAAGTTATAGCAGCAATCTACCTCACCAAATATAGTGAGAAGAATAAAAGCACCACATTGAAGATGTCCAGCATCACCCGTTGGGGTGGTGTTGTCATCATGTTTGACAGTCTCCTGGAGGGGAAGGAGTCTCTCCAAGAAATGGCCATATCACAGTCTGCCGATATGGACAGCCCCATCAAGAGGATCCTCCTGGATGATGTATTTTCGGAGAGAGTGGTAAGCAGCCTGAAACTCCTGAAACCTATAGCAGTAGCCATCGCACAGTTTGAAGGAGACAATAGCATCCTGTCTGATGTTCAGACTCTGCTTGCAGATGTAAGAGAAGAAATTTGTACTGCCCTGCCCACATCACTGTTGCTCCAATCAGAGGAAACTGCAGTTCTGAAATACATCAAAAAGCGTGAAGACTTCTGCCTGAAGCCCATCCATGCCACAGTGTACATGTTGGACCCCAAGTATGCTGGGAAGAGCCATCTGTCTGGTGCAGAGATCTACAAGGCCTATGGTGTCATCACAACCATGTCTCGCCACCTTAGCCTGGATGAGGGCAAGGTTCTTGGCAGTCTGGCAAAGTACATTTCCAAGCAACGGCTTTGGGATGGAGATGCAATATGGCAGTCATGCCAACATATCTCATCAGCCACCTGGTGCAAGGGACTTTGTGGATCTGAGGCTCTTTCCCCTGTTGCTTCCATCATCCTCCAAATCCCACCAACATCAGAGCGCAACTGGTCTTTGTTTAGAAACACACACACAGCAAAGCACACAGCAGGCTGACCAATACAAGGATTGAAAAATCCGGGCAAATTTGAGGCTTTTTGAGCCTGACAACAAGCCATCCTCAATAAAGCTGGAAAGTGACAGTGAAGATGAGGCCTCGGAGTCTGATGTTCAAGAGGTGGACATTTAGGAGGTTCAGGGAGAAGACATGGAAGCTTCAGTTTAGAGTTTTTACAGATGTATTTTGAAAATGTTTTTTGGAGATGCGATGGATCATTGGGGATCATTCAATATTCCCTTTCTTTTGTTGTTCAGTGAAATCACCCCATGTGAAGAGTCAACTCATTTAATTAAAGTTCAATTCGTAACTAAATCGTTTTTAAAATGTCTATTGGAAGGATTTCATAATTCGCAATTATGTCTACTTATGATAAGGTAAAAGGTTAATGTTTCTGTCTCCATATGATATGGTAAATATATCCAATGCAAAAAACATCTTAATTTAAATGGTATTAATTTTCATTTGCATATAAATCCATTAAATCCCATATATTCCTGTTAATTCCAATATATTCCCGTTAATTCCCATGGAAAGTTTCCACCTCTGAATATTCCCCATTATGTGCAACCCTAGTCTTCACCTGACTGAAGTCCGGCGTCGTAACCGACAGCATGTATGGCGTAGTGTGGGCGAGCAGTTTGCTGATGTCAACGTTGTGAACAGAGTGCCCCGTGGTGGTGGTGGGGTTATGGTATGGGCAGGCAGGCAGAAGCTACTGAGAACAAACACAATTCCATGTAATCGGTGCCAACTTGAATGCCAAAGATACTGTGACGAGATTCTGAGGTCCATTGTCGTGTCATTCATCTGCCACCGTCACCTCATGTTTCAGCATGATAATGCACGGCCCCATGTCACAAGGATCTGTACACAATTCCTGGAACCTGAAAATGTCCCAGTTCTTCCATGGCCTGCATACTCGGACATGTCACCCATAGAGCATTTTTGAGATGCTCTGGATTGACGTGTAGGACAGCGTGTTCCAGTTCCAGTCAATATTCAGCAACTTCGCACATCCATGGAGTAGTTCGCACATCCATGGAGTAGTTACATGCACAGAAACACATCTGAAATCAGGCTACCTGATGGCACTTTGATAAATGCAGAAAATTGCCAATCACAGCAGCGAACACGTTATTTTTGGGAAGCATATTTGATTCTGAGTTCGGACATATAACGTTTGTATGTGAAAATTAATTCTACTATGAATACATTCAGTTGTTCCAAACTCACTTCACTTGCACTAAAGAAGGAGGCACGCTCAGCTGTTGCTAGCTAGCACATGCGCAGATCAAATACACCGCTGGAACACCGATTATGGTGTTTACATGTTCTAATCATTCAAAATATTGAGAAAACCAGCTGTTTTAATCGGCATATGCTTATTTCTTGGGCACAGGGACTATGGTGGTCTGCTTGAAGCATGTTGGTATTACAAACTCAATCACGGACATGTTGAAAATGTCAGTGAAGACACCTGCCAGTTGGTCAGCACATGCCCGGAGCACCCATCCTGGTAATCCGTCTGGCCCATCGGCTTTGTGAATGTTGACCTGTTTAAAGGTCTTACTCACGTCGGCTACGGAAAGCGTGATCACACAGTCGTCCAGATCAGCTGATGCTCTCATGCATGCCTCGGTGTTGCTTGTCTTGAAGCGAGCATAGCTCTTTTGGTAGGCTCGTGTCACTGGGCAGCTCATGGCTGTGCTTCCCTTTGTAGTCTGTAATAGTTTGCAAGCCCTGCCACATCTGACAAGCGTCAGAGCCGGTGTAGTACGATTCAATCTTAGTCCTGTATTGGCACTTTGCCTGTTTGATGGTTTCGTTGGAGGGCATAGCAGGATTTCTTGTAAGCTTCCGGGTTAGAGTCCCGCACCTTGAAAGCGGCAGCTCTACCCTTTAGCTCAGTGCGAATGTTGCCTATAATCCATGGCTTCTGGTTGGGGTACGTACGTACAGTCACTGTGGGGACGACGTCCTCAATGCACTTATTGATGAAGCCAGTGACTGATGTGGTGTACTCCTCAATGTCATTGGAAGAATCCCGGAACATGTTTCAGTCCATGATAGCAAAACAGTCCTGTGGTTTAGCATCTGCTTCATCTGACCACTTTTTTATAGACCGAGTCACTGGTGCTTCCTGCTTTCATTTTTGCTTGTAAGCAGAATCAGATTTTCCAAATGGATGGCGAGGGATAGCTTTGTACGCATCTCTGTGTGTGGAGTAAAGGTGATTTAGAAATATTTTCCCTCTGGTTGCGCATTTAACATGCTGATAGTAATTAGGTAAAACTGATTTAAGTTTCCCTGCATTAAAGTCCCTGGCCACTAGGAGCGCCGCCTCTGGGTGTGCGGTTTCCTGTTTGCTTATTTCCTTATACAGCTGACTGAGTGCGGTCTTAGTGCCAGCATCCATCTGTGGTGGTAAATAAACAGACACGAAAAAAAGAGATAAAATTATCATGAGATACTCTACTTCAGGCAAGCAAAATCTAGAGACTTCCTTAGATTTTGTGCACCAGCTGTTGTTTACAAATATACACAGACCCCCCCTCCCCCCATTCATTCATTCACGATTCAGTGAAACATACGATATTACAGTTCTTGATGTCCCGTCGGTAGGATATTTGTGATCGTACCTTGTCTAATTTATTGTCCAATGATTGTACATTGGCAAGTAATATTGATGGTAAGGGCAGATTTCCCACTCCCGTCAGCGGATCCTTACAAGGCACCCCACCCTGTGTCCTCTATACCTGCGTCTATTTCTCTTACCAATGACTGGGATTTCGGCCTTGTCGGGTGTCTGAAGTACATCCTGTGCATCCTGCTTGTTGAAGAAAAAATCTTAGTTTAATCGGAGGTGTGTGATCTGTCCTGATATCCAGAAGCTCTTTTTGCCGTGGAAGAAACATTTTGTACAAAATAAGTTACAAATACCACAAAGAAAAACACATAACAGCACAATTGGTTAGGCGCCCGTAAAACGGCTGCCATTTCTTCCGGCACCATTTTATTCACGTCATTCTTAGCTAAGTGGTATAGTCGTTGTGCATTGTTAAAAACCTCTTTGGGCTAACCAACATCCGGTGAAATTGCAGAGCACGAAATTCAGAATACAACATTCGGAATATTAAACATTCATGAACATACAAGTGTCCTACATAATTTAAAAGCTTAACTTCTTGTTAAACCATGCTGCTTTGTCAGATTTCAAAAAGGCTTTATGGCAAAAGCATACCATGCGATTATCTGAGGACAGCGCCCCGCGTACAAAAGCATTACAAACATTTTCTAAACAAGCAGAGGCGTCACGAAAGTCAGAAATAGCGATAAAATAAATAATTCACCTTTGAAGATCTTCCTCTGTTTGCAATCCCAAGGCTCCCAGCTACATCACAAATGGTCCATTTGTTCGATAAAGTCCTTCTTTACATCCCAAAAAAGTAAGTTTAGTTGGCGCGTTTGATTCAGTAATCCACCTGTTTCCCTCGTTCAAAATGCATACAAAGGAATCCCAAAAGTTACCAATAAACTTCATCTAAACAAGTCAAACAATGTTTCTAATCAATCCTCAGGTACCCTAATATGTAAATAAACGATCAAATTTAATGTAGTATACATTATGTTAGTATGGGTATTCGAACACAGCTTCTGACTGGTTTTCTGATCCACCCCCCTACCTTTCTGTAAGGTACAGTATCTGTGACCAATAGATGCATATCTGTATTCCCAGACATGTGAAATGTATAGATTTGGGCCTAATGTATAGATTTGGGTCTTATTTCAATTGACCGATTTCCTTATATGAACTGTAAAGCAGTAAAATCTTGAAATTGCTGCATGTTGCGTTTATGTTTTTATTCAGTGTACATACTACTCTGAAGAATGTGGTAAAGGCATTAGAAGCTGTAAACCTTAAGTACAAACTCTACAGTACCACGACTGCTGGGGGTATGACTGGGATGTGACCAAGAATAAAAAGAATGTCAACACGTATATACACATTTTACCAACTCCTTTTGGAATCCCAATAAACAAGCTAACAGTCAATATTCTCTATTAAAGTTTTGTATTTTTATTTGACCAAACCACAAATTTATAACACAACACTAAAGTTAATTGAAAACCCTGTCCACAGGTACATAACACACAATGATAGCCTACATAAAACAGCTGGCTGCTCAGCTTAGACAGCATACAGTGTGGGGCTGGAGACATCTCTATCACCTATCTCCAGTGGTTTCTGCTTCTGTCAGAGAGAGAGAGAGACTGCTGCTGCAGATATGAGACTCTAGTCTAATGTTTATACAACTGCAACAACGTTGTAGACAAGTATACAGAGCATGGGCTACTAGCTTTGGATTCAGGTCCATTTCAGAACAGCAGACATTCCTGGTGAATCACAGAAAATCACATCTTTGTCAGTGGGATGGAGGTGGTATGTACAGGTCTAGGACACTCCATCCTCATCCCCTGGTTCAGCCCCTGTCCCAGTTCCTATACCATCCCCATCCCCTGGTTCAGCCCCTGCCCCAGTTCCTATACCATCCCCATCCCCTGGTTCAGCCCCTGTCCCAGATCCTATACCATCCCCATCCCCTGGTTCAGCCCCTGCCCCAGTTCCTATACCATCCCCATCCCCTGGTTCAGCCCCTGTCCCAGTTCCTATACCATCCCCATCCCCTGGTTCAGCCCCTGTCCCAGTTCCTATACCATCCCCATCCCCTGGTTCAGCCCCTGTCCCGGTTCCTATACCATCCCCATCCCCTGGTTCAGCCCCTGTCCCAGTTCCTATACCATCCCCATCCCCTGGTTCAGCCCCTGTCCCAATTCCTATACCATCCCCATCCCCTGGTTCAGCCCCTGTCCTGGTTCCTATACCATCCCCATCCCCTGGTTCAGCCCCTGTCCCAGTTCCTATACCATCCCCATCCCCTGGTTCAGCCCCTGTCCTGGTTCCTATACCATCCCCATCCCCAGGTGTTTTTCCTGCCTCTGGTTCGGCTTCTGTTGCCCAGGGGACAGGGGCTGAACTCTTTCTCCAGCTGCCATAGGGAGTCCCCCAGATCAGGACTGATCCGCTGCACCACCATGTCATAGGCCATCCACGTCAGTAGCACTGGGAAACCACAGGGGAGACAAGAGGGACATGGCTGTCAGAGTCAGACAGTAGTGGGCCATACTAAGTATGATTTAAAACACATGGCAGAATTTGTATTGAATTGCACACACCCATTAACTTTTCTAAATGCAATTTAAAAAAAGGGTGGGTAGTAAATTAAATATGGCAGTAGGGTTAGGAATTGTCAAAGTAAAAAGACAGTGTCAGCTATTTTTTCTAAGAATAACACTAGCTACATCACACAGATGCTTAATAACGCTAGCTTTAATCATTCTCTCTAAATCCTTGATAAACTCCATCATCTCTTCGCCACAGTCATCGCCACAGCCATCTACAACCCCCCATATATTCTCATCAAGATTTGAATAACTAACATTAGCTAGTTAATAGCTAGTTTATTAGCTAGTTAACATTAATGGTTCCAACCAACACTGTAAATTATGAATGAATGTACCTAACTGACTGTGATAAATACGTATAGGGTAAATAAGCATAAGGTATGGACGTGGATTAACTGGTTTATACATTTTCAAATCCGTTTTATTTTTGTGACATTTGATTGACAGGTTCACGCAGGTAGCTAAATTCATCATTAGAACCATAGGATTGTATAAGATGAACTTAGCCTTAAGACGCTATTGGGAAACCGGGCCCAGCAAAACGGATGAAAGACTGTGGCGGTATAGTGAGAACAAGGACATCTAGTGGTCAAAACGTGGTACTTTCACACTACTTGATGGTGAATGACGCAAGTGATTTCAATTACTTATTTCTTTGAACAGGGGGGAACAAAACATTACCAGATTCACAGAGAATACATTATATAGTATGGAGAAGCTATATTCCAAGCCGCAGCTTCATAATACTTGTCAAACATAGAGAACTTATACTGTTTATTGGTTGTTGGGGTTGGATTGGCATGAGGCGTAGGGGGTCCGTGGGTGGCTTTTTACAATTTTTGGGGATTCCTCATGCTCATTGGTAGGAAGAAGTTTGGTCCAAATTGGATGTTAGAACTATATTTATTTGATATTACCTGAATCCTATAAATTAAAGTTGGGAGCAATAAATAGCTTTATTTCCCCCGGGATCAAAATAGATTTCAACAAAATAATTTTTCAGGAATGCCAACCTTACCTGTTTCTAACTACAGAAACCATTTCAGAACAATCTGAGATGGTGGGTGTCATGGCTTGCTGAAGTGACATGGAATGACTCATGTACTGTATGTGTAACAGTTCTGCTTCCTCACCTCACCCCTACCTGGGCTCAAACCATGGACCCTCTACACACATCAACAACTGCCTCCCACGAAGCATAGTTATCCATTGCTCCACAAAAGCTGCGGCCATTACAGAGCAAGAAACAACTACTTCAAGGTTTCAGAACGAGTGACGTCACCGATTGAAACGCTATTAGTGCGCACCACCACTAACTAGCTAACCATTTCACACCGGTTGCATATGCAATTGCCCAATGTTTTAATGTCTGTCAAACAGTTATTCCATTAAATGTGAGATATTTTGGCCTTACTACTGTTATTTTCAGTGTTCGCTTTATCCAGAAACCCTGCTTTTTCAGGGACTCCCTGAAACTTATCTGAGGCCCCTGGGGGTCCCATAGGGGGTCCCGGCTTGTTGTGCAAATCCCTGGCTAGAGGAAGTTGTTTGTATGGCTGAATAGTGCAACATTCTGTGGTCTGTTTCAATACCCAGGAGATAAGCCTGTAAAGTCAAGGTGAAGGTTCAATGTACACTAGACTAGAACACACAGTCCTGTTTTTGTTTTTTCAAACAAGCAGAGAAATAAGCTACTTCTGTGCTCACTGGGGCTATTGTGGCGTTTCCTTTACTACACTATGAGTTTTAGACCATAGCAGCACTTCCTACTTTGGCACTCTCATTGTCGATAGAAGTTGTTGTTCTGCAAAATGGCAGCCACTAAAGGCTTCTCTGAACTTTGAATCAACAGGTTCACCAACTTGCAACTCCCACTCCAAATCAACGTGCAACTCCCACTCCAAACCAACGTGCAACTCCCACTCCAAACCAACGTGCAACTCCCACTCCAAACCAACTTGCAACTCCCACTCCAAACCAACGTGCAACTCCCACTCCAAACCAACGTGCAACTCCCACTCCAAACCAACGTGCAACTCCCACTCCAAACCAACGTGCAACTCCCACTCCAAACCAACGTGCAACTCCCACTCCAAACCATCTTGCAACTCCCACTCCAAACCAACCTGCAACTCCCACTCCAAACCAACTTGCAACACCCACTCCAAAACAACCGATTCCTCGACTCCTTGCCTGTCGACTCCCATTTATGTGTGTCAAGCTTCTCGAACCCTAAAATTCGATATTTTTGCAACGGAGGAAACTAGTTTTCGTAGGCTACTTCAGAGAACACAATCTCTCATGTATTTCACAGCAAAGAAAGAGCGAGCCAGCGAGTTTGAGATAGGGGAGGGGTACAGTCAGGCATGTTGGCCACCAGGCAGACAGAACTGCATCGGTAATCAAAATATGTATTGGCTATGGCAGTGCTGTATTTTATACTTTTGGTGAATTTACGAGGCAGATTACCAAAGATATAGCCGACTGTCTGCCTGCCCTGATCCACTCTCTCTCTCGCCTGCTCTTTCTCTTCGCTATGAAAAACGCTAGTGTGTGTTTGGTCTTTGGTCCGCTGCGTATAGAAATTATCGGCCTACTTCTTAGGCTGGCTGTTGATGTCTTAGGCAGTGGCGGTTCTAGCACCATTCTGCACCAACTGCAATTTGTATTCAGACATTTGGAACAACACAAATAAATAATCATAACATTTAAAAATATATACAAAAATAAGACTCATAAATATATTTTTTAAAAAGTAACAAAGACAAATATAAACAAATTTGTGTTTTTGTGCACTTGAGCATCAATACATTACTCATCCCCCAACACCGTCAACCAAGTGTTACGGTGCGTGAATGAGGACCCAAAAGCGAATTAACGTAAACAGAGCTTCTTTAATAACAAAACAAAACGTAGGCTCAGATGGACCGGCAGGTTCCGACAGGACAGGACAAGGTTGCAGCAAACATGACGATAGTCTGGTTCAGGCATGAACAACACAAACAAGAATCCGACAAAGACAGGAGCAGAAACAGAGAGAGATATAGAGGACTAATCAGAGGGAAAAAGGGAACAGGTGGGAAAAGGGGTGACGAGGTAGTTAGGAGGAGACAAGGCACAGCTGGGGGAAAGAGGGGGAGAAAAGGTAACCTAACAACGACCAGCAGAGGGAGACAGGGTGAAGGGAAAGGACAGAAACAAGACACAACATGACAGTACATGACAGTACCCCCCCACTCACCGAGCGCCTCCTGGCGCACTCGAGGAGGAAACCTGGCGGCAACGGAGGAAATCATCGATCAGCGCACGGTCCAGCACGTCCCGAGAGGGAACCCAACTCCTCTCCTCAGGACCGTACCCCTCCCAATCTACTAGGTACTGATGACCACGGCCCCGAGGACGCATGTCCAAAATCCTACGGACCCTGTAGATGGGTGCGCCCTCGACAAGGATGGGGGGGGGGGGGGGAAGACGAGCGGGGGCGCGAAGAACGGGCTTGACACAGGAGACATGGAAGACCGGGTGGACGCAACGAAGATATCGCGGAAGAAGAAGTCGAACTGCGACAGGATTAATGATCCGAGAAATACGGAACGGACCAATGAACCGCGGGGTCAACTTGCGAGAAGTGGTCTTAAGGGGAAGGTTCTGAGTGGAGAGCCAAACTCTCTGACCGCGACAATATCTAGGACTCTTAGTTCTACGCTTATTAGCAGCCCTCACAGTCTGCGCCCTATAACGGCAAAGTGCAGACCTGACCCTCTTCCAGGTGCGCTCGCAACGTTGGACAAAAGCCTGAGCGGAGGGGACGCTGGACTCGGCGAACTGAGATGAGAACAGCGGAGGCTGGTACCCGAGGCTACTCTGAAAAGGAGATAGCCCGGTCGCAGACGAAGGAAGCGAGTTGTGGGCGTATTCTGCCCAGGGGAGCTGTTCTGACCAAGACGCAGGGTTGCGAAAAGAAAGACTGCGTAAGATGCGACCAATAGTCTGATTGGCCCGTTCTGCTTGACCGTTAGACTGGGGGTGAAAGCCGGAAGAGAGACTGACGGAAGCCCCAATCAAACGGCAAAACTCCCTCCAAAATTGAGACGTGAATTGCGGACCTCTGTCCGAAACGACGTCTGACGGAAGGCCATGAATTCTGAAAACATTCTCGATGATGATTTGTGCCGTCTCTTTAGCAGAAGGAAGCTTAGCAAGGGGAATAAAATGAGCCGCCTTAGAGAACCTGTCGACAACCGTAAGAATAACAGTCTTCCCCGCTGACGAAGGCAGTCCGGTGACAAAATCTAAGGCGATGTGAGACCACGGTCGAGAGGGAATGGGAAGCGGCCTGAGACGGCCGGCAGGAGGAGAGTTACCGGACTTAGTCTGCGCGCAGACCGAACAAGCAGCCACGAAGCGACGCGTGTCATGCTCCCGGGTGGGCCACCAAAAGCGCTGGCGAATGGAAGCAAGCGTACCCCGAACGCCAGGGTGGCCGGCTAACTTGGCAGAGTGAGCCCACTGAAGAACGGCCAGACGAGTAGGAACGGGAACGAAAAGAAGGTTCCTGGGACAAGCGCGCGGCGACGGAGTTTGAGTGAGTGCTTGCTTTACCTGCCTCTCAATTCCCCAGACAGTCAACCCGACAACACGCCCCTCAGGGAGAATCCCCTCGGGGTCAGTGGAGGCTACTGAAGAACTGAAGAGACGAGATAAAGCATCAGGCTTGGTGTTCTTAGAGCCCGGACGATAAGAAATCACGAACTCGAAACGAGCGAAAAACAGCGCCCAGCGCGCCTGACGCGCATTAAGTCGTTTGGCAGAACGGATGTACTCAAGGTTCCTATGGTCAGTCCAAACGACAAAAGGAACGGTCGCCCCCTCCAACCACTGTCGCCATTCGCCTAGGGCTAAGCGGATGGCGAGCAGTTCGCGGTTTCCCACATCATAGTTACGTTCCGACGGCGACAGGCGATGAGAAAAATACGCGCAAGGGTGGACCTTGTCGTCAGAGAAGGAGCGCTGAGAAAGAATGGCTCCCACGCCCACCTCTGACGCGTCAACCTCGACAATGAACTGTCTAGAGACGTCAGGTGTAACAAGGATAGGTGCGGATGTAAAACGATTCTTGAGGAGATCAAAAGCTCCCTGGGCGGAAACGGACCACTTAAAGCACGTCTTGACAGAAGTAAGGGCTGTGAGAGGGGCTGCCACCTGACCGAAATTACGGATGAAACGACGATAGAAGTTCGCGAAGCCGAGAAAGCGCTGCAACTCGACGCGTGACTTAGGGACGGGCCAATCAATGACAGCTTGGACCTTAGCGGGATCCATCTTAATGCCTTCAGCGGAAATAACAGAACCGAGAAATGTGACGGAGGAGGCATGAAAAGAGCACTTCTCAGCCTTCACAAAAAGACAATTCTCTAAAAGGCGCTGGAGGACACGTCGAACGTGCTGAACATGAATCTGGAGTGACGGTGAAAAAATCAGGATATCGTCAAGGTAAACGAAAACAAAGATGTTCAGCATGTCTCTCAGGACATCATTGACTAATGCCTGAAAGACAGCTGGAGCGTTAGCGAGACCGAAAGGAAGAACCCGGTATTCAAAGTGCCCTAACGGAGTGTTAAACGCCGTCTTCCACTCGTCCCCCTCCCTGATGCGCACGAGATGGTAAGCGTTACGAAGGTCCAACTTAGTGAAAAACCTGGCTCCCTGCAGGATCTCGAAGGCTGAAGACATAAGAGGAAGCGGATAACGATTCTTCACTGTTATGTCATTCAGCCCTCGATAATCTATGCAGGGGCGCAGGGACCCGTCCTTCTTCTTAACAAAAAAAACCCCGCTCCGGCGGGAGAGGAGGAGGGGACTATGGTACCGGCGGCAAGAGCTACAGACAAATAATCTTCGAGAGCCTTACGTTCGGGAGCCGACAGAGAGTATAGTCTACCCCGGGGGGGAGTGGTTCCCGGAAGGAGATCAATACTACAATCATACGACCGGTGTGGAGGAAGAGAGGTGGCCCTGGACCGACTGAACACCGTGCGCAGATCGTGATATTCCTCCGGCACCCCTGTCAAATCACCAGGCTCCTCCTGTGAAGAAGAGACAGAGGAAACAGGAGGGATAGCAGACATTAAACATTTCACATGACAAGAGACGTTCCAGGAGAGGATAGAATTACTAGACCAATTAATGGAAGGATTATGACAAACTAGCCAGGGATGGCCCAAAACAACAGGTGTAAAAGGTGAACGAAAAATTAAAAAAGAAATGGTTTCGCTATGATTACCAGAAACAGTGAGGGTTAAAGGTAGCGTCTCACGCTGAATCCTGGGGAGAGGACTACCATCCAGGGCGAACAAGGCCGTGGACTCCCTTAACTGTCTGAGAGGAATGTCATGTTCCCGAGCCCAGGTCTCGTCCATAAAACAGCCCTCCGCCCCAGAGTCTATTAAGGCACTGCAGGAAGCTGACGAACCGGTCCAGCGTAGATGGACCGACAAGGTAGTGCAGGATCTTGAAGGAGAGACAGGAGTAGTAGCGCTCACCAGTAGCCCTCCGCTTACTGATGAGCTCTGGCTTTTACTGGACATGAAGTGACAAAATGACCAGCAGAACCGCAATAGAGACAGAGGCGGTTGGTGATTCTCCGTTCCCTCTCCTTAGTCGAGATGCGGATACCTCCCAGCTGCATAGGCTCAGCACCCGAGCCGGCAGAGGAAGATGGTAGTGATGCGGAGAGGGGGGCAACGGAGAACGCGAGCTCCTTTCCACGAGCTCGGTGACGAAGATCAACCTGTCGCTCAATGCGAATAGCGAGTTCAATCAAGGAATCCACGCTGGAAGGAACCTCCCGGGAGAGAATCTCATCCTTTACCTCTGCGCGGAGACCCTCCAGAAAACGAGCGAGCAAAGCCGGCTCGTTCCAGCCACTGGAGGCAGCAAGAGTGCGAAACTCAATAGAGTAGTCTGTTATGGATCGATTACCCTGACATAGGGAAGACAGGGCCCTGGAAGCCTCCTCCCCAAAAACAGATCGATCAAAAACCCGTATCATCTCCTCCTTAAAGTCCTGATACTGGTTAGTACACTCAGCCCTTGCCTCCCAGATTGCCGTGCCCCACTCACGAGCCCGTCCAGTAAGGAGAGATATGACGTAGGCGACACGAGCAGTGCTCCTGGAGTAAGTGTTGGGCTGGAGAGAAAACACAATATCACACTGGGTGAGGAACGAGCGGCATTCAGTGGGCTCCCCAGAGTAACACGGCGGGTTATTGATTCTGGGCTCCGGAGATTCGAAAGCCCTGGAAGTGGCCGGTGGATCGAGGCGGAGATGGTGAACCTGTTCTGTGAGGTTGGAGACTTGGGTGGCCAGGGTCTCAACGGCATGTCGAGCAGCAGACAATTCCTGCTTGTGTCTGCCTAGCATCGCTCCCTGGATCTCGACGGCTGAGTGGAGAGGATCCGAAGTCGCTGGGTCCATTCTTGGTCGGATTCTTCTGTTACGGTGCGTGAATGAGGACCCAAAAGCGAATTAACGTAAACAGAGCTTCTTTAATAACAAAACAAAACGTAGGCTCAGATGGACCGGCAGGTTCCGACAGGACAGGACAAGGTTGCAGCAAACATGACGATAGTCTGGTTCAGGCATGAACAACACAAACAAGAATCCGACAAAGACAGGAGCAGAAACAGAGAGAGATATAGAGGACTAATCAGAGGGAAAAAGGGAACAGGTGGGAAAAGGGGTGACGAGGTAGTTAGGAGGAGACAAGGCACAGCTGGGGGAAAGAGGGGGAGAAAAGGTAACCTAACAACGACCAGCAGAGGGAGACAGGGTGAAGGGAAAGGACAGAAACAAGACACAACATGACAGTACATGACACCAAGAGTCAAGACTAAACCAATTCACCTTGGTGGTGGGCAGACTGGTTTTATACTATTCTTAACGATTTAGCACAAACCAGAAAAAAATGCAACAACATGTCTGTGAAACTATATATTCACAGTATTGTGAAAGATTTGTGGTTTATTTGGTAGCATGTAGTAGTGTGAGTCATTTGACTAATTGCAGTAGTACAGTACAGAATTAGAGGTGCACTATTTGATAGATTCCCCTGCTCACCCTACCTCGGGATCTCAAGCAGCAGCTCAAATCTGCAGGATGGGGGGTCTTGTTATTAGGAAGGATGTCTACCATGGATAGCTAAAATAATTATTATGATCACACTTCATCAATTGAAATATTATAGGGACACCTATATGTAACAGTATAACTTTAGACCGTCCCCTCGCCCATACCCGAGCGGGAACCAGGGACCCTCTGCACACGTCAACACAGTCACCCAAGAAGCATCGTTACCCATCGCTCCACAAAAGCCGCGGCTCTTGCAGAGCAAGAGGAACAACTACTTCAATGTCTCAGAGCAAGTGAAGTCACCGATTGAAACGCTATTTAGCGTGTGAATCGTCCTCAGAAATACCCACATGCCTGAATAATAATTGCATAACCAACGTCTGTAATAAGACATGTCCGAATAGGGCTATAACATGGAAAATAACAGGTTGAACCATTTAGAATGCGCCCCATAATCCCATGGGATCCGTCATGGGTGCACACAGCATAAATATGACATAAACAATTATAGTGCCTACACATCACATTCTAGATGCAAACCAAATAGGTTTTTATAGGTTAAGTTGATAAGCAAATTGGCCGCATCATGCTCATGTTAGTCCTCTAGAACGCAGGTGTAGACTTCCTAGTATGACTCTGAAATAATGAGGTGGCGTGTACGTGTGCGCGCATCCGTTTCAGCGTGTTTGGGAGTCTTCGACTCCAACCACGGGAGTCTGAGTCTACTCCAAAAACCATGGAGTCGTGCACCACTAGGGGTTGGCAGTGTGGTTACGGTTAGCGTTTGTTTAACATAATACATATATTGTAGAAATGGGCGGGGTTTGTGACTGTGGTATATAAACTAGCAGATGCGGCGTTTAAGTGCTAGTCGGAACTAGGAAACTCTGAATTTTCGGACTCGCTAACTGTTCGATTGCGTCACGTGTATAACTAGGCTACAATCATTTAGCGAGTCGAACATTTCAGAGTTTCCTAGTTTCGACTAATGCGTGAACGCGACAAGACAGACCTGTGCGAGCGGCCTGTTGCTACTCACTACGTAGACACAGTTTAAACTCTGTACTGTCTTTGACGTAGGTGTCGTTTGCCTGCTAGTGGTTTTCACTGTAAAAACATGGCGAGGTTTAGCGAGCATGGGATTCGCCTCAGTTCCGTATGTATTTTTCAAATAAGTTATTTATTGTGTGTTGTAAGCTATTTCGTTTGTAATTTGCATTCGTTCTTATATGCTAGATGTGTTGTTGACGTTTAGTTTTTATTATAAAGGAAAATAGTAAATATCGAAGTTGTTTTTTTGCAGATGAGTCCGTCCTTCCTGAATAGTAATTCAACAAGTCATACGTGGCCTTTCAGCGCAGTTGCAGAACTAATAGGTAACAACAGTCAACTTTCATTTTGATATTCTGTGTTTTCATTTCCCTTTCCGCTGAAGGCAGGAAAGTTGCAAATGTTTGTGCCTAAAAATGTACTGGTGGCATGGCTTCCGCATAAGAAAATACAATAGACGCCTTGTCTGTGTGTGTGTGTTGCCCGCACTTCATCGAGAGTCTACCATCCACCTGTTCTTTTCTCATCGCAATATGTGTCACATGTGACAGTATAAGTTATACTTTAGTTATAACATGTTAGTATATTCAAATGAAGTTCCATATTTTACAGAGGAGAAAATGTTATGCCTACAGTAACTTCATTATGACGTCGCTTGCCAGGCATTCACATCATATTTTTCTCGCGCTACTAAGTTTTTTTTTAGGTGGAAATTAGTTCCTCATTCATATCAACGCAGTAACACTACTTGCGATGCGGGTAAAATATGTTTTATATTCATGTTCGTTGTTTATTCTCATCTAAATTCGGTATATGTTTCAAGTTGTCAGAGTTGAGAAGCCTCCCCTCTGTGCATGCATAGGCCCTGGAAGTAAGGGTGCTGATCGAGAGTACTTCAGCAACCCCTGAAAAATCTGAATTAAAAAATATATCTATATTTTTTTATTATTATTATTTTAATGTAGTGCACTGGGCCTTTAATAGTCCTGTATAAGAGGACAATCTGCAGCTCGGGCAAACCCCAGCAACAAAAATATTGCAGCACCTCCACCCCTAAACTACTTCCCGCAGCTATGTGTGCATGATTATTGGTTGGAATAGACCAGTTGGTTGGTGCCGTGTGCATTGTCTGTTGGTCACCTTCAAATTTGTGAAAGCCTGCGATTTGCATACTTGGAATAACCCCGAGTGTGGTGCACACTGTAGACTTGCATTTGGTTAAGATACGCAGTGCTTAACTTGGGCAGGAACTCACCTTAGCTGAGTACCAGCACCCTAAATGTTGAGCTCCTGTTCCCCTTACAGAATATTAACTCAAAAGTATTGTGGAGCTCCTGCACCTAAATATAAACAGTACCTGCACCCAACTTGAGTACCAGCACCTATTTTAGTCCAAGTCAAGCACTGAAGATACATACTGGGCGCGTTCGAGCAGATCACTTTTGTCAACCTTACAAAGTGTGTTGCATTATGGGGATAAAAAATTGTCCGACTTGACAACTGCATGAGCTTTACAAAAACCATGTGATCAAAGGTCATGAAGTTTAGACTCTAGTCGACTGCAAATTTCTGAAGTTGCTATTCACCAACTTCATCCTGCAGCCATCACTGCATTGTGGGAGGCTGTCAACCAATCGTTAGGGTGCATTTGTTTGACCCACGTGAACGTGACCAAAGATGTGACTAAAACAGAAACCAACCTTTCTGCAGTTCATGTATAATTGAATGTGATATTTGAGGCTCTCTTTCACCAATTGATAGTACAATGTACACACCCATATTTACAACTTGTGACTGTGTGATATGGGGTTGGAGACATGTTTATTTTGACATTAAAAATACACTTTTATAAACAATGGCAACACTGCCATGTTGCACTGAGCCTTCCTGTTGGAAAACCACATTCATGTCCGGCTTTCGGCTGTTGCAGATGCACCTCCCCCGACTTCACTCCTGGACTCAAACAAGACCATTGTTTTGTAACTTTTTTTAAAGGCCCAATGCAGTCATTTTATATCAATATCAAATCCTTTCTGGGTAACAGTACCTTACTGTAACAGATTTCCATTAAAATGGGCAAAATAGCTTTTTAGAATTTTGCTAGGACTGTGTGGTAGTGAAAACTGAAAACTAGCTGTTATTGGCAGAGGTTTGGAGCTCAATTTGTTATTGGTCTATTAAGGAATTTACCGCATGGTGATGTCACCATGGAAAGCCTAAACTCCAGCCCATGCAAACCTGCTGATTAGAACGTCCCGTGTAGATTTCATGTTCAAACAGCAACTATCAGGAAATAACACTGATCAAGTTGTTTAACACTTTTACAGTGTTAGTTTCCTCAACTGTTGTACAATATGATATAAAACACAGGACATGGTTTGGAAACGTGGGGTCATTTTTCATTGGAGCAGACATTTGGTCTGAAAAAACATCTGTTCAAACCAGTCCAGTTAATCTCACGTGTGCTAGTCTGTCACAAGGGACCACTTTTACATTATGCAGGATAAGTTGGTCAACTGATTTTAATAATTACAGTACACCCCCTGTCTAGACACAGTTAATGTGAAGCACTGTGTGACTTTTTCAACTTGTTCTACAATAGTTTTTACAACCATTTTTCATGTAAAATGGGCTTTATAGATTCATTTAATGATTGATTGATTGATTGATTGATTGACTGACTGACTTTGTGCTGTGTAGATAATGCGTCAGACCCGGGCGTGACAGCCAGGCAGATCTGGATAGATGTGGTCGAGGAACAGCAACAGCTCTGTCTGGCCTTCACTGACAACGGCAGCGGCATGACCCCCAACAAACTGCACAAAATGCTCAGGTGAGAAACACAGGCTTACGTACGTTTGGCTACACACACATACACACACACTGCTGTTTGATCATCCATGTTGCAGCCTCTACACACACACACACACACTGCTATGTGAAAGGTTATACTGTAATTACCCATACATAAACAACTGAGTTGAATTACTAACATTTTGTCTTTGTTCCACACCCTTTTTTGTCTCACTATGCGACATGCCCACTCTCTCTCTCACGTAAACCCGTGAACACACAATCGCTCTCTTTTCTCCCCCTCATTCTCACATACACACATCCTACACACAAACTATCTCTCTGCACACAAATACAGACCCACTTCTCTCACTTCCACACCAATACAGACACATGTCTCCAACTAACGCTGCAATCTCACCCCACTCTTTCTCTTTGTCTGTTCAGTTTTGGTTTCACAGAGAAAGGGTCTGGTAAGGGCAGCCACCAGGCCATCGGTGTCTATGGAAACGGCTTTAAGTCTGGCTCCATGCGTCTTGGTCGTGACGCTCTGATCTTCACTAAGAACGGAGGCTGTCTGACCGTCGGCATGCTGTCTCAGAGCTACTTACAGGCTATAAAGGCACAGGCTGTCATCGTCCCCATCGTGCCCTTCAACCAACAGACCAATATCCTTACACAGAGAGAGATAGGACCCAATGCAGTATCATTGATGCTTTGGAAATGTTTCCTAAATGTTTGTCATGCCAATAAAGCAATTGAATTTGAGAGAGAGGAAAACAGACAGAGAGGAAGAAAGACAGAGAGGAAGACAGACAGAGAGGAAGACAGACGGAGAGGAAGACAGACAGAGAGGAAGACAGACAGAGAGGAAGACTGACAGAGAGGAAGACTGACAGAGAGGAAGACTGACAGAGAGGAAGACTGACAGAGAGGAAGACAAGAGTACATGCATGTGTGTGTTCAAAGGATTGATTGAAAAACTGTGTGTGTATGCGTCCGTGTGCTTGCCTGTATGTGTATCCTGGTTGCTCTCCTTAACTATGTCTTACAGGTGCTGGTAGTGACTGAGGACTCTGAGGCCAGTCTGAATGCCATCCTGACCCACTCTCTGATCCACACCCAGAAGGAGCTGCTACAGCACTTTGACTCCATCCTCTCCAAGAAGGGCACTAAGATCCTCATCTGGAACATACGCAGGTCAGGAAACACACCCACGTAATCGCTGTGAGATGGCTAGCTAGTTTGCGGTGCGAGCTATTAGTGTTTCCATCGGTGACGTATCTCGCTCTGAGACCTCAAAATAGAAGTTTCCTTTGCTCTGCAAGGGCCGCTGCTTTTGTGGAGCGATAGGTAATGGATGCTTTGAGGGTGACTGTTGTCGATGTTTTCAAAGGGTCCCTGATTCGAGTCCAGGTTGGGGCAAGGAGAGGGACGGAAGCAAAACTGTTACACACAAACACATTCTGCTTATTTGTTAGTAATGACACAGTATTGGGTATCATCTCTGAAAGCAGAAAGGATCAGTGGCCAATTAATGATTCATTACAGGCAAGTGGGATATTTTATAATTCTATGAAGAATGAAGCTGACACAAGTAATGAGTTCTACAATATCACGTACAGGAACAAAGATGGTAAGCCGGAGCTGGATTTCGAGACAGATGAGTTTGACATCCGGATGCCAGAGATCCACTCAGAGGAGACCAAGACTAGAGGCAGGAAGAAGAGCTTCCCCGGACCGCAGAGGACTGACCACACCATCCCAGAGATGGACTACTCCCTGAGAGTGAGTGATAAAAAAGATGAGTGATGATGTGTTACAATGAGAGTGAGTGTTGAGTGAGTGATGAGAGACATGTCAGGGTGGTTAAGAGAAAGTTCACTGTAAACATTTCAGTCACCTTGGAACTCTATTCAACAACTGTATACACCAGAGGATTGTGACCTTGAATGCAGCATAGCCAAACAGAGTGATAAAAAGGAAGGTGAGAAGGTCTGATGGTTTGAATATGATTCTGAACAGGAAGTCTCATTCATTCACATTCTCTCACAGGCCTACCTCAGCATCTTGTACCTGAAGCCTCGGACTCAGATCATCCTGCGACAGAAGAAGGTTCAGACCAAGCTGGTCGCCAAGAGCCTGTCGCAGATTGAGAACGATGTTTATAAACCCCAATTCAATGTATCCTTCTGTAGAACTAGAATCGGTTTGTCCATTCATTTCTATCCAAAAACGATTATTGCGTTTATCAAAGTATTCTGTAAGTAATAGAACTTAACCTTAACATACCTTAACCTAACTTAACTTACATAGCAACGATGCAAAGTACTGTGGTCACTTGTACAGGCTTCAGTCTGGGCGTATGCCCAGAAAACTTAACTTAAACTTAACCATTTCTATCAGAAAGACAGAGTTAAGGTCACCTTTGGGTTCAACCGTAAGAACAAAGACCACTATGGCATCATGATGTACCACAAGAACCGCCTCATCAAGTCCTATGAGAAGGTTGGCTACCAGATCAAGGTACATATGAATTAAAGACTGTAATGTTGAGTTTATCTGTCAACACCTGGGGCCACAAACAAGATATATTATATGAGAGATTGTGTGAGGTTTTGGTGTAATAGTTATACTATACTTCTCTCTCCCTCTAAATCTCCATCTCTCACTCCTATATACCTCACCCTCTTCCCACCTCTCCCTCTACTTCTCCTTTACTACTTTACTACTTCTCCTTTACCTCTATATCTCTCTCTTCTTCTTTTTTCCCCCCTCTCCCTGTTTCAGTCGTCAGGTCAGAGGGCAGGGGTTGGGGTTATTGGAGTCATTGAGTGCAACTTCCTGAAGCCGGCTCACAACAAGCAAGACTTTGAATACACCAAAGAGTACAGGTACAACACACACACAAATGAATCAGTATTATCATGAACCAGATGAGCAGATTGACATGCTATTTATAGTTCAGGATGTGAACATCCTCTCTGTATTTGTGTGGTTTGAAACAGGCTGACCCTGTCGTCCCTGGGGCTGAAGCTCAACGACTACTGGAATGAGATGATGGAGAAAAAGGCGAGAGAACGAGAGTTCCTGGCAGCGGAGAAGAAGAATGAAGAGGAAGATGAGGAGGAGGAAGAGGAGGAGTGAGTTTTTATGTTTGTTTAGTTTGATTTATTTTGGATGATTGTTGCTACAGACTGTCAAATATTACCGTGACATCACAGTGCAAGTACAGGGCTAACATGGATGGCTTGTGGTTAAGAAACAGGAAATGAAAAGTGTGTGTTTTGTTTAACTTGTGTGCCCACTGGTGTGTGTGTATGTGTGCGTGCGTGCGTGTCTTTGTACACTCCTACGTGTGTAGGAGTCCAGTGTGGCTGCAGTGTGAGGACTGTCTGAGGTGGAGGCGTGTCCCAGAAGGCCACTACAGCTCCACCCCTGAACACTGGAGCTGCAGCCAGAACCCCAACACCATGCTCAGGTACCAGAGAGAGACAGAGAGAGAGGGCTCTATTTTAACAAACCTAACCTGGCGTTATGGCTGGAAAATGTCAGTGCGCTGGTTTTTACATGACGCCTTAGCGCCGCCTTAACGGCAGACAAAAATAGAGCCCAGAGAGAGAGAGTAAGAGAGCGAGAGAGAGAGAGATAGCAAGTGTGCATGCATTCAAGCTTTCAGGAGTGTATTTGCATGTTAGGTTGTCTTTGTTCTCATCAACTGTACTTAATCATCTGACCTGGGGTGTGTATTTCAGGACTTTCTCATCTGACCTGTGGTGTGTATTTCAGGAGTTCCTCATCTGACCTGTGGTGTGTATTTCAGGAGTTCCTCATCTGACCTGTGGTGTGTATTTCAGGAGCTGCTCTCTGCCAGAGGAAGCAGAGGAGAGTGAAGAAGAGTTAACGCCAAGCTACCAGAAGAAGACCTACAAGAAGTAAATATACCACCACCCACCCCTACTCTCTCCTCCACCCTACTCTCACTCCCTCTCTCCTCCACCCTACTCTCTCCTCCACCCTACTCTCTCCTCCACCCTACTCTCTCCTCCACCCTACTCTCACTCCCTCTCTCCTCCACCCCTACTCTCTCCTCCACCCTACTCTTACTCCCTCTCTCCTCCACCCTACTCTCACCTCCACCCTACTCTCACTCCCTCTCTCCTCCACCTTACTCTTACTCCCTCTCTCCTCCACCCTACTCTCTCCTCCACCCTACTCTCACTCCCTCTCTCCTCCACCCTACTCTTACTCCCTCTCTCCTCCACCCTACTCTCACCTCCACCCCACTCTCACTCCCTCTCTCCTCCACCCTACTCTTACTCCCTCTCTCCTCCACCCTACTCTCACCTCCACCCCACTCTCACTCCCTCTCTCCTCCACCCTACTCTCACTCCCTCTCTCCTCCACCCTACTCTTACTCCCTCTCTCCTCCACCCTACTCTCACCTCCACCCCACTCTCACTCCCTCTCTCCTCCACGCTACTCTTACTCCCTCTCTCCTCCACCCTACTCTCACCTCCACCCCACTCTCACTCCCTCTCTCCTCCACCCTACTCTTACTCCCTCTCTCCTCCACCCTACTCTCACCTCCACCCCACTCTCACTCCCTCTCTCCTCCACCCTACTCTTACTCCCTCTCTCCTCCACCCTACTCTTACTCCCTCTCACCTCCACCCCACTCTCACTCCCTCTCTCCTCCACCCTACTCTTACTCCCTCTCTCCTCCACCCTACTCTCACCTCCACCCCACTCTCACTCCCTCTCTCCTCCACCCTACTCTTACTCCCTCTCTCCTCCACCCTACTCTCACCTCCACCCCACTCTCACTCCCTCTCTCCTCCACCCTACTCTTACTCCCTCTCTCCTCCACCCTACTCTCACCTCCACCCCACTCTCACTCCCTCTCTCCTCCACCCTACTCTCACCTCCACCCCACTCTTACTCCCTCTCTCCTCTACCCTACTCTCACCTCCACCCCACTCTTACTCCCTCTCTCCTCTACCCTACTCTCACTCCCTCTCTCCTCCACCCTACTCTTACTCCCTCTCTCCTCCACCCTACTCTTACTCCCTCTCTCCTCCACCCCACTCTCACCCCTTCTCCTCCACCCTACTCTCACCTTCACCCCACTCTCACTCCCTCTCCTCCACCCTATTCTCTCCTCTACCCTACTCTCCTCCACCCTACTCTCACTCCCTCTCTCCTCCACCCTACTCTCACTCCCTCTCTTTTCCACCCTACTCTCTCCTCCTCCCTACTCTCACTCCCTCTCTCCTTCACCCTACTCTCACCTCCACCCTACTCTCTCCTCCACCCTACTCTCACCTCCACTCCACTCTACTCTCAACTCCACTCTACTCTCACCTCCACCCTACTCTCACCTCCACCCTACTCTCACCTCCACCCTACTCTCTCCTCCACCCTACTCTCTCCTCCACCCTACTCTCACCTCCACCCTACTCTCTCCTCCACTCTACTCTCACCTCCACTCCACTCTACTCTCAACTCCACTCTACTCTCACCTCCACACTACTCTCACCTCCACCCTACTCTCACCTCCACCCTACTCTCTCCTCCACCCTACTCTCTCCTCCACCCTACTCTCACCTCCACCCTACTCTCTCCTCCATTCTACTCTCACTCCCTCTCTCCTCCACCATACTCTCTCCTCCAGTCTACTCTTACTCCCTCTCTCCTCCACTCTACTCTCACTCCCTCTCTCCTCCACCCTACTCTCTCCTCCACTCTACTCACTCCCTCTCTCCTCCACCCTACTCTCTCCTCCACTCTACTCTCACTCCCTCTCTCCTCCACCCTACTCTCACCTCCACCCTACTCTGCTCTTCATGCACGCCAGATGCACAGCCAATTAATATCTGTACTGACACTTTGTTTGATGTGTGTGTGCATGGCTGTGTGTGTGGCTAGTGGCTACGCATGTGTGGGTGTGTGGGTGTGTGTGTGTATATGCAATGCCATGTATTTGCACTCTCTGTGTGCATGTGTCAGTTTGTGGTTTGCCGCCTGTGAGTTTTACGTTGTTATTCTCAGTAAAAACCACAGTGTCAGAGCAAACCTGACTTCCTCCTTCAGTTGAATATTTTCTTCATATTTATACTTTAGGCCTACTCTACTGTGCCTATCTATACTGTACTGAGCCATGTATCTCGGTTGTTCCATTCACTGCTGTTTCCATTCTGTGTCTAAAAAGGGACCAAGGCCTGGTCAGAAAACGAGGCCGTCCGCGGAAGCACCATGTACTCCCCCAAGGCCTGTCTGAGCCGGTCCTCCTCCGCCCTCTACCCCGTGATGCCCCCCTGCCTCTGACTGAACCGGTCCTCCTTCGCCCCCTACCCCCTGATGCCCCCCTCCCTCTGACTGAACCGGTCCTCCTCCGCCCTCTACCCCCTGATGCCCCCCTCCATCTGCTCACAGAGGAGACTGAGAACAGCGAGCAGAATAAGCCAGTGGCTCCACTGGTGGCCACTTTAGAGGATGACGAGGACAACATGGCACCGTCCAAGTCTGGGTCAGAGACATGCGCACCCACACGCGCATGCAAACGCTCATACAGGTAACTGCCAAAATAAAGGAAACACCAACATAAAGCATCTTAATAGGGCGTTGGACCTCCACGAGCCAGAACAGCTTCAATGCACCTTGGCATAGATTCTACAAGTGTCTGGAACTCTAGTGGAGGGATGCAACACCGTTGTTCTATGAGAAATTACCATTATTTGGTATTTTGTTGGTGTTGGAAAACACTGTTTCTGGCACTGCTCCAGAATCTTCCAGATTTTGGGTTGAGATCTGGTGACTGAGACACACACACACACACACACACACACCCTTTAAACTCTCTATGCTCCTTTGAGACCCCTCTTTCCAAGTCACTGCGATCTCTTCTTCTAGCCATGATAGCCAAAATTATGGGCAACTGGGCATTTTTATACACCCTACGCATGATGCTATTGCTTAATTAACTCAGGAACCACACCTGTGTGGAAGTATCGGCTTTCAATATATTTTGTATCCCTCATTTACTCAAGTGTTTCCTTCATTTTGGCAGTTACATGTACATATACACTCACTCTTATTCGAACACACACACTCTTACACACACACACAAATGCACATATACAGTGCCTTGCGAAAGTATTCGGCCCCCTTGAACTTTGTGACCTTTTGCCACATTTCAGGCTTCAAACATAAAGATATAAAACTGTATTTTTTTGTGAAGAATCAACAACAAGTGGGACACAATCATGAAGTGGAACGACATTTATTGGATATTTCAAACTTTTTTAACATATCAAAAACTGAAAAATTGGGCGTGCGAAATTATTCGGCCCCCTTAAGTTAATACTTTGTAGCGCCACCTTTTGCTGCGATTACAGCTGTAAGTCGCTTGGGGTATGTCTCTATCAGTTTTGCACATCGAGAGACTGACATTTTTTCCCATTCCTCCTTGCAAAACAGCTCGAGCTCAGTGATGTTAGATGGAGAACATTTGTGAACAGCAGTTTTCAGTTCTTTCCACAGATTCTCGATTGGATTCAGGTCTGGACTTTGACTTGGCCATTCTAACACCTGGATATGTTTATTTTTGAACCATTCCATTGTAGATTTTGCTTTATGTTTTGGATCATTGTCTTGTTGGAAGACAAATCTCCGTCCCAGTCTCAGGTCTTTTGCAGACTCCATCAGGTTTTCTTCCAGAATGGTCCTGTATTTGGCTCCATCCATCTTCCCATCAATTTTAACCATCTTCCCTGTCCCTGCTGAAGAAAAGCAGGCCCAAACCATGATGCTGCCACCACTATGTTTGACAGTGGGGATGGTGTGTTCAGCTGTGTTGCTTTTACGCCAAACATAACGTTTTGCATTGTTGCCAAAAAGTTCAATTTTGGTTTCATCTGACCAGAGCACCTTCTTCCACATGTTTGGTGTGTCTCCCAGGTGGCTTGTGGCAAACTTTAACTGACACTTTTTATGGATATCTTTAAGAAATGGCTTTCTTCTTGCCACTCTTCCATAAAGGCCAGATTTGTGCAATATACGACTGATTGTTGTCCTATGGACAGAGTCTCCCACCTCAGCTGTAGATCTCTGCAGTTCATCCAGAGTGATCATGGGCCTCTTGGCTGCATCTCTGATCAGTCTTCTCCTTGTATGAGCTGAAAATTTAGAGGGACGGCCAGGTCTTGGTAGATTTGCAGTGGTCTGATACTCCTTCCATTTCAATATTATCGCTTGCACAGTGCTCCTTGGGATGTTTAAAGCTTGGGAAATCTTTTTGTATCCAAATCCGGCTTTAAACTTCTTCACAACAGTATCTCGGACCTGCCTGGTGTGTTCCTTGTTCTTCATGATGCTCTCTGCGCTTTTAACGGACCTCTGAGACTATCACAGTGCAGGTGCATTTATACGGAGACTTGATTACACACAGGTGGATTGTATTTATTATCATTAGTCATTTAGGTCAACATTGGATCATTCAGAGATCCTCACTGAACTTCTGGAGAGAGTTTGCTACACTAAAAGTAAATGGGCTGAATAATTTTGCACGCCCAATTTTTAAGTTTTTGATTTGTTAAAAAAGTTTGAAATATCCAATAAATGTCGTTCCACTTCATGATTGTGTCCCACTTGTTGTTGATTCTTCACAAAAAAATACAGTTTTATATCTTTATGTTTGAAGCCTGAAATGTGGCAAAAGGTCGCAAAGTTCAAGGGGTCCGAATACTTTCGCAAGGCACTGTGGATAGATACAGACACAAACACACACTCAGTCTCTCTCTGTCTCAGCAGAAACAAGCGGAAGTCAATATGGCCGCCCAGGGACATGGAAAAGAGACCACAACCATGGGCGGGTCCACACCCATTCGCTGACGAGATCCAAGATGTGCAACAACCTGGGAAAGACTGCAACGAACCACAGACACTGATTGGGCAGACAGAGAAGACCAAGGGGGAAAAGGCACCACTCGGGGCCACCAGAGGAGGCCTTTCCCAGCCCAGCTCCAGCCTTGCCTGGCCTCCCTCCCTCACTTCAGCCCAGACGGTGGTGGTGTCCCCCCTGAGTCGTCCGGAGGGCCCCTGGCCCCGGGCTCTGACCCTGGAGGGAGCTGGTTCAGAAAGGGGAGCCCTGGTCCAGAGACTGGCTGGACTGGAGAAGGAGGCTCAGAGGCTGAGGAGGATACTGGGTTCCAACGCACCCCCAGCAACGCAGGACACTGTGGTGATGACAGAGGCTGCCTCTGGGGATAAGGCATCTGGTGGGGTGGGGGCGGAGACAACAGTGGCCATGGTAACCAAACAGGACCAAAGGGAGGTCAGTAGGGTTAACTGTGAATTTAGTAAAGTTCTGAATGTTTTTCAAGATTAGTGAAATCAAAAGACCTACTATCCCCATTAGGAGGATACATGAAGAACATTATAAAATGGTTAGTTCCAAGCTTTCTTATTAGTTCAAACTGGTATTCTAGCTGTCAATTCTTCTGAATTTAAACTTTTATAGAGACATATATCCCATTACCTCTTTTCTCACTACAGTGTGAGAGCTCAGCTTCCCCTGGCACACCAGGGCTGGTTGTGGATGGCATCCAGTCCCAGAGAGAGCAGCCTGAGCTGGGCAGGCTGAGGAGGGAGAAGGCTGACCCCCAGAGCAGGCTGAGACAGACTGACAGCCCAGTGACCAGGGACCAGAGCTCCCGGTGTGTTTACCCACGCAGAGACAGAAACACACACACCCTATAATCCATCGCTTCTTTAGATTTGCATTCTCTCTATAACTTTCTGCTCTCTGTATTTCCCAGCATTGTGCAGGAGAACCTCCTCAAAATCCGAGGGAACGTGGTGGCTCTGCTGTCAGCCATCCTGCCCCACCTGGACCTGCAGGGCATCAGCCTGGATACGCCAGACGTAGACAGCATCCTGCAGCAGATCATAGACGCCAACTCACTGTCTCCACTCTAGAACCCACTCTCAGTGCTCTAGAACCCGCTCTCAGCACTCTAGAACTCACTCTCACCACTAGTACTTATGCTCACCACTCTACTGTAGGTAACATATCGTTTATTTTTCCATACCAACCTGGAACCCCTATGTCCACAACACATTATCCACACACTGACTCACATTGTAATGGCTGACCCATCTTAATAGTCATAATAATGACTATCACATTGTAAATACTTTATCCCCAATTGACCCTGCCTAAGTTCAGATGCGTTGTACTGTACTCATTGAGTGTGAGATGTTGTAATACTGTACTCAGATCAGCTTGCTATGCTGTATGTTTTACCTTCACCATATGGGAAGGATCCACATAAGTAACCAGCAGTCTGCTTCATTTAATATCATGTGTTATTACTTGTCAATCAGAGACCCTGGCTTGTGTGAGAGAAGCTGAGAAGCCTATTACTGTTTGCTTTTCATCCTTGCTACTGTTTTTAATACGTTTGTTAATTATTTTGTCATTTTAATGTATGAACATGTTCCTTGATAGTGTTAGGGCTGGACTTAAACAACCCTGTCATTACAATGTTTTATAGTTTCACCGTTTGTTTGCTTGCATATCTTTTTAAAGAAAATCAACCAGGTATCATGATTTTGTGATCTTTTGTCTGACGTTTAACAGGCACCACTTTTGTTCTAAACACCATACCCCTCGTCTTGTCTGAAGCATGTTGTTATGTGTGTTTTGAGTTCAACCAATGAGAAATACCTAACAAAAGTTTATAAAATTCGGCAGTAGACAGTATTGACCACAGGGAGGCAGAGTGGCCATCATCATTTTTCCTATATTTTACTGTGAGCAGCACTGAAACGGACACGTCTAACTTCACTATTTCCAACTCACTACAAGCTCTACACATACACACACTCACTCCCCCTGTCTCTCACATTCATACACACTGTCTTTCTCTCTCTCTCCCCCTGTGACTATCTCTAGTTTTGAACGTTCCCTTTAAATACCCTCCCTAACGGGAAATAACGGTAGTAAGCTGCCTGCTACCGTCCGGTCAGGCTATCCGATTTCTCTACGGTCAGTGAATTTACGTGCAGGCGGACAGGTGCTCGTGCTTTGCGATGAGAACGCTGTTGATATCACTCCTCTGGGTCCTCGGCGGGGTGGAGGAGACGGTGGCCGTACCTGCCGTAGGCCGACATGCCACGAGAGAGTTCTACATCGCCGCGGTTGAGATTGGTTGGGACTATCTTTACTGGGGCAGCGCTGACTCGTCGGAACAAAGGTGAAGTTCTATCAAGTCATTACCTAACATCTATCCCTTATTTGTTTTTCTGCTTTGAAGACTAGGTTTTTTATGTCTGTCGGGTTAAACGTCAATATTGTAGTATACTGTTCTATGCAATTAAAAGTTGAAGATGTATATAACCTTGTAGGACATTTGATTTGTTTTCATGTTTAAATCATTGCATTATACATTCTTTAAAAACATTTAAATATCCATGTTGATTATGAACTTCTAGGAGGAGGACCAAGGATCCCCCTCAGAAATACATAAAAGCTGTTTATAGAGAATACACTGATTCCACATATTCAGTCCCCAAACCTACATCAACATGGGCAGGTATGTGTACTCATTTTATGTATTAATTATTAATTACTTTAAGTAGGTATATCTTTGAAATAAAATATATGCTACCACACACAGTGGTGTGAAGTACTTAAGTAAAACTACTTTAAAGTACTACTTAAGTAGTTTATAGGGGTATCTGTACTTTATTATTTATATTTTTGCAAACTTTTATGTTTACTTCACTACATTCTTAAAGGAATTATGTACTTTTTACTTCATACATTTTCCCTGACAGCAAAAAGTATTCGTTACATTTTAATGGGAAAATGGTCCAATTCACACACTTATCAAGAGAACATCCCTGGTCATCCTACTGCCTCTGATCTGACGGACTCACTAAACACATGCTTCGTTTGTAAATTATGTCTGAGTGTTGGAGTGTGCCCCTTGCTATCCGTCAATAAAAATAACAAAAATTAAATGGTGCCGTCTGGTTTGCTTAATAAAAGGAATTGGAAATGGTTTATACTTTTACTTTTGATACTTAAGTATATTTTAGCAATTCCATTTACTTTTGATCCTTATATTTAAAACCAAACACTTTTAGACTTTTACTCAAGTAGGATTTTACTTTTACTTGAGTCATTTTCTATTAAGGTTTCTTTACTTTTACTCCAGTATGACAAGTGAGTTATTTTTCCACCGCTGACCACCACACACACACACACACACACACACACACACACACACACACACACACACACACACACACACACACACACAGAGAGAGAAACAGAGTGCTTTGTGTTGCAGGTATCCAGGGTCCGGTGATCCATGCCCAGGCCAGTGACAGGGTGGTGGTGCACTTTAAGAACCTGGCGTCCCAGCCCTACAGCATCAGCCCTGTGGGGGTCAGCTACTGGAAACAGTCTGAGGGTAATGTCTTTATGTCTACCTACTAACTTACTACTGGAAACAGTCTGAGGGTAATGTCTTTATGTCTACCTACTAGCTTACTACTGGAAACAGTCTGAGGGTAATGTCTTTATGCCTACCTACTAGCTTACTACTGGAAACAGTCTGAGGATAATGTCTTTATGTCTACCTACTAACTTACTACTGGAAACAGTCTGAGGGTAATGTCTTTATGTCTACCTACTAACTTACTACTGGAAACAGTCTGAGGGTAATGTCTTTATGTCTACCTACTAACTTACTACTGGAAACAGTCTGAGGGTAATGTCTCTATGTCTTTATGTCTACCTACTAACTTACTACTGGAAACAGTCTGAGGGTAATGTCTTTATGCCTACCTACTAGCTTACTACTGGAAACAGTCTGAGGGTAATGTCTTTATGTCTACCTACTAGCTTACTACTGGAAACAGTCTGAGGGTAATGTCTTTATGCCTACCTACTAACTTACTACTGGAAACAGTCTGAGGATAATGTCTTTATGCCTACCTACTAACTTACTACTGGAAACAGTCTGAGGGTAATGTCTTTATGTCTACCTACTAACTTACTACTGGAAACAGTCTGAGGGTAATGTCTTTATGCCTACCTACTAGCTTACTACTGGAAACAGTCTGAGGGTAATGTCTTTATGTCTACCTACTAGCTTACTACTGGAAACAGTCTGAGGGTAATGTCTTTATGCCTACCTACTAACTTACTACTGGAAACAGTCTGAGGATAATGTCTTTATGTCTACCTACTAACTTACTACTGGAAACAGTCTGAGGGTAATGTCTTTATGTCTACCTACTAACTTACTACTGGAAACAGTCTGAGGGTAATGTCTCTATGTCTTTATGTTTACCTACTAGCTTACTACTGGAAACAGTCTGAGGGTAATGTCTTTATGTTTACCTACTAACTTACTACTGGAAACAGTCTGAGGGTAATGTCTTTATGTCTACCTACTAACTTACTACTGGAAACAGTCTGAGGGTAATGTCTATGTTTTTATGTCTACCTACTAACTTACTACTGGAAACAGTCTGAGCGTAATGTCTTTATGTCTTTATGTCTACCTACCAACTTACTACTGGAAACAGTCTGAGGGTAATGTCTTTATGTCTTTATGTTTACCTACTAACTTACTACTGGAAACCGTCTGAGGGTAATGTCTTTATGCCTACCTACTAGCTTACTACTGGAAACAGTCTGAGGATAATGTCTTTATGTCTACCTACTAACTTACTACTGGAAACAGTCTGAGGGTAATGTCTTTATGTCTACCTACTAACTTACTACTGGAAACAGTCTGAGGGTAATGTCTTTATGTCTACCTACTAACTTACTACTGGAAACAGTCTGAGGGTAATGTCTCTATGTCTTTATGTCTACCTACTAACTTACTACTGGAAACAGTCTGAGGGTAATGTCTTTATGCCTACCTACTAGCTTACTACTGGAAACAGTCTGAGGGTAATGTCTTTATGTCTACCTACTAGCTTACTACTGGAAACAGTCTGAGGGTAATGTCTTTATGCCTACCTACTAACTTACTACTGGAAACAGTCTGAGGATAATGTCTTTATGCCTACCTACTAACTTACTACTGGAAACAGTCTGAGGGTAATGTCTTTATGTCTACCTACTAACTTACTACTGGAAACAGTCTGAGGGTAATGTCTTTATGCCTACCTACTAGCTTACTACTGGAAACAGTCTGAGGGTAATGTCTTTATGTCTACCTACTAGCTTACTACTGGAAACAGTCTGAGGGTAATGTCTTTATGCCTACCTACTAACTTACTACTGGAAACAGTCTGAGGATAATGTCTTTATGTCTACCTACTAACTTACTACTGGAAACAGTCTGAGGGTAATGTCTTTATGTCTACCTACTAACTTACTACTGGAAACAGTCTGAGGGTAATGTCTCTATGTCTTTATGTTTACCTACTAGCTTACTACTGGAAACAGTCTGAGGGTAATATCTTTATGTTTACCTACTAACTTACTACTGGAAACAGTCTGAGGGTAATGTCTTTATGTCTACCTACTAACTTACTACTGGAAACAGTCTGAGGGTAATGTCTATGTTTTTATGTCTACCTACTAACTTACTACTGGAAACAGTCTGAGGGTAATGTCTTTATGTCTTTATGTCTACCTACCAACTTACTACTGGAAACAGTCTGAGGGTAATGTCTTTATGTCTTTATGTTTACCTACTAACTTACTACTGGAAACCGTCTGAGGGTAATGTCTTTATGCCTACCTACTAGCTTACTACTGGAAACAGTCTGAGGGTTATGTCTTTATGTCTACCTACTAACTTACTACTGGAAACAGTCTGAGGGTAATGTCTCTATGCCTACCTACTAGCTTACTACTGGAAACAGTCTGAGGGTAATGTCTTTATGCCTACCTACTAGCTTACTACTGGAAACAATCAGAGGGTAATGTCTTTATGTCTACCTACTAGCTTACTACTGGAAACAGTCTGAGGGTAATGCCTTTATGTTCCCCTTTCTAACTTTCTGCTGGAAACAGTCTGAGGGTAATGTCTTTATGCCTACCTACTAGCTTACTACTGGAAACAGTCTGAGGGTATTGTCTGTATGTCTACCTACTAACTTACCATAAATACTAAATCTGCGTGTCTACCTACTAACTTACAGTAAATACTAAATCTGCGTGTCCATCTACTAACTTACCGTAAACACTAAATGTGTGTGTCTACCTACTAACTTACCGTAAATACTAAATATGTGTGTCTATCTACTAACTTACCGTAAATACTAAATCTGTATGTCTATCTACTAATTTGCCGTAAATTGTAAGCCACTGTCACATCTTAGAACTAGTGTTATAAAGTATACTGAACCCAATAAAGGGCTTCCCCACTGTTGTACACTTGAATTAAGTGTGTGTGTGTGTGTGTGTGTGTGTGTGTGTGTGTATCAAATCAAAGCAAATTTTATTTGCCACACGCTCCGACTACAACAGGCTTACTTACAAGCCCTTAACCAACAACGCAGTTTCAAGATTTTTTTTTTTAAGTAAGAAAGAAAAGTAACAAATAATTAAAGAGCAGCAGTAAATTACAATAGCGGGGCTCCATACAGGGGGTACCGTGACAGAATCAATGTGCGGAGGTACCGGTGTCGAGGTAATTGAGGTAATATGTACATGTAGGTAGAGTTATTAAAGTGACTATGCATAGATAATAATAGAGAGTAGCAGCAGCGTAGAAGGGGGGGAGGCAATGCAAATAGTCTGGGTAGCCATTTGATTAGATGTTCAGGAGTCTTATAGCTTGGGGGTAGAAGCTATCTAGAAGCCTCTTGGACCTAGACTTGGTTCTCCGGCACCGCCTGCCGTGAGGTAGCAGAGAGAACAGTCTATGACTAGGGTGGCTGGAGTATTTAACAATTTTTAGGGCCTTCCTCTGGCACCGTCTGGTATAGAGGTCCTAGATGGCAGGAGGCTTGGCCCCAGTGATGTACTGGGCCGTACGCTCTACCCTCTGTAGTGCCTTGCGGTCGGAGGCCGAGCAGTTGCCATACCAGGCAGTGATGGAACCAGTCAGGATGCTCTCGATTGTGCAGCTGTAGAACCTTTTAAGGATCTGAGGACCCATGGCAAATTTTTTCAGTCACCTGAAGGGGAATAGGTTTTGTCGTGCTCTCTTGACGCTTGTCTTGGTGTGTTTGGACCATGTTAGTTTGTTGGTGATGTGGACGTCTAGGAACTTGAAGCTCTCAACCTGCTCCACTACAGCACCGTCAATGAGAATGAGGTCATGCTCGGTCCTCCTTTTCCTGTAGTCCACAATCATCTCCTTGTCTTGATCAATCAAATCAAATCAAAATCAAATTTATTTATATAGCCCTTCGTACATCAGCTGATATCTCAAAGTGCTGTACAGAAACCCAGCCTAAAACCCCAAACAGCAAGCAATGCAGGTGTAGAAGCACAGTGGCTAGGAAAAACTTTGAGGGAGAGGTTGTTGTCCTTGTACCACACGGCCAGGTCTTTGACCTCCTCCCTATAGGCTGTCTCGTCGTTGTCAGTGATCAGGCCTACCACTGTTGTGTCATCGGCAAACTTAATAATAGTGTTGGAGTCGTGCCTGGCCGTGCAGTCATAAGTGAACAGGGAGTACAGGAGGGGATGAGCACGCACCCCTGAGGGTCTCCTGTGTTGAGGATCAGTGTGGAGGATGTGTTGTTACCTACCCTTACCACCTGGGGGCGGCACGTCAGGAAGTCCAGGATCCAGTTGCAGAGGGAGGTGTTTAGTCCCAGGGTCCTTAGCTTATTGATGAGCTTTGAGGACACTATGGTGTTGTACACTGAGCTGTAGTCAATGAATAGTATTCTCACATAGGTGCTCCTTTTGTCCAGGTGGGAAAGGGCAGTGTGGAGTGCAATAGAGATTACATCATCTGTAGATCTGTTGGGGCGGTATGCAAATTGGAGTGGGTCTAGGGTTCTGGGATAATGGTGTTGATGTGAGCCATGACCAGCCTTTCAAAGCACTTCATGGCTACAGATGTGAGTGCCACCGGTCGGTAGTCATTTAGGCAGGTTACGTTAGTGATCTTGGGCACAGGGACAATGGTGGTCTGCTTAAAACATGTTGGTATTACAGACTCGGTCAGGAACAGGTTGAAAATGTCAGTGAAGACACTCCAGTTGGTCAGCGTATGCTTGGAGTACACGTCCTGGTAATCCGTCTGGCCCTGCGGCCTTGTGAATGTTGACCCGTTTAAAGGTCTTACTAACATCGGCTGAGGAGAGCGTGATTACACAGTTGTCCGGAACAGCTGATGCTCTAATGCCTGTTTTAGTGTTACTTGCCTGGAAGTTATTGAGTTTGTCTCGTAGGCTTGTGTCTCTGTGCAGCTCTCGGCTGTGCTTCCCTTTGTAGTCTGTAATAGTTTGCAAGCCCTGCCACATCTGACGAGCGTTGGAGCCGGTGTAGTATGATTCAATCTTATTCCTGTATTGACGCTTTGCCTGTTTGATGGTTCGTCGGAGGGAATAGCAGGATTTCTTATAAGCTTCCGGGTTTGAGTCCCGCTCCTTGAAAAATGATTTGTTCAATTTGAGGTGAGTAATCGCTGTTCTGATGTCCAGAAGCTCTTTTCGGTCATAAGATACGGTAACAGCAACATTATGTACAAAATAAGTTACAAACAATGCGGAAAAACAAACAAAACAGCACAGTTGGTTAAGAGCCAATAAAACAGCAGCCATCCTCTCCGGCGCCAAATGTATCAAATGAGTGTGTTCCCGCAAGCATGTATCTGCACACGTATATTCATAGCAGTATATCTCTTTCTCTCTAGGGGCCGGATACGATGACGCCACTTCTAGCCAGGAGAAGGAGGATGATGCGGTTGCTCCAGGAGGATACTACAAGTACGTCTGGGACATCAACCCTAATGACGGTCCGACCGTGGGAGACCCAGAATGCCTCACCTACTCCTACTCCTCCCAGGTGGACACTGTACAAGACTTCAACTCTGGGCTCATCGGGGCTCTGCTCATCTGCAAATCAAGTTAGAGACACAACTTTATTCCTGCTATGTTGATCCCACATACCTTACATCCAGATACATCACAACTTTATTCCTGATATGTTGATCCCATATACCTTACGTCCAGATACATCACAACTTTATTCCTGATATGTTGATCCCACATACCTTACGGTCAGATACACCACAACTTTATTCCTGATATGTTGATCCCACATACCTTACATCCAGATACATCACAACTTTATTCCTGATATGTTGATCCCATATACCTTACGGTCAGATACACCACAACTTTATTCCTGATATGTTGATCCCACATACCTTACGGTCAGATACACCACAACTTTATTCCTGATATGTTGATCCCACATACCTTACATCCAGATACATCACAACTTTATTCCTGATATGTTGATCCCACATACCTTACGGTCAGATACACCACAACTTTATTCCTGATATGTTGATCCCACATACCTTACATCCAGATACATCACAACTTTATTCCTGATATGTTGATCCCACATACCTTACGTCCAGATTACATCACAACTTTATTCCTGATATGTTGATCTCACACACCTTCCACAACTTTCTCTCTACGTATCACACTCCCCTTACAGTACAGTCAGACCCACTGTGACACATATCTGCCTGGTAAAGGAGGAAATGAATGTGGCTGCTGGACTCATAGCTGACTGGGACTTATTATGTGCTCTGCTCTCAGTCATACAGTGATCCTATCCTACCTAATGGAAAGACTATGTGAACAGAAGGAGGTCTGAATCATGTAAACGCCGTACTAAGTAGGGATTGTCAATAGTTTACTGCACATTATGAAGCTTAATACCCAGACTACCACATGGCCTGACTATTAAACAAATGAGTAATCTGACCAAATAAGTCATTTGAACAAATGAGTAATTTCACCAAATGCATCATTTCACCAAATGCGTAAATTCACCAAATGTACCCTGTGATATTCAGATCAATCAACTAATGTGTTATCTGTATTCTCTGCTTCCCTTGGGTTCTCACAGCTGCATTTACAGATAATGGAGTTCGGAAAAGCAGAGAGTTTATTCTGCTCTTTGCTGTTTTTGATGAGAGTAAGAGCTGGTACGGAGAGGTGGGGAGTTTCCGGGAAAGATTTAAGAAGGCCAGTGCAAGAAAACAGTACCACACTATCAATGGATACGTCAACTCAACTCTACCAGGTCAGGAGCTAGTTTAACATGTTACTGTATAGAGTCAACAGTTTAGTCCTGTTGTCAACTATGTTTGGTATGTGTGTAGGTCTGACGATGTGCCAGGGACGAGATCATGTGTTCTGGCATCTCATTGGAATGGAAACGTCTCCAGAGATCCACTCTATACAGTTCCAGGATCACACTCTGCAGGTACAGCAGATAATTCAAGTTTAAATCAGGGTTTACTTAAAGCTGTCAACAAATCATTACTAATTTCAGAAGGTTTTGACAATGAAGTTGTTATAAAACATTTGTAAGAATGTGTAACCAGTTCAGCAGCATTTCAGTCTGAGCCTAACTCTACCCTTGTCATTCCAGGTGATGGCCCACCGTAAGGTTACTGTGGAGATGACCCCTATGACCTTTACCACGGCGGAGATGAAGCCCAGCACTCAGGGGAAGTTCCTCATCAGCTGTCAGATCCAAGCAAACAGCCACGGTAAGAGTATGTTCTTGCAAAGTTGTGAAATAAAGTTTTGATAAATTTGAAAGTTCCCAATTTGATTTGACACTCCTGTGTGAGGTACCAGAGTGAGACTTATACATTTGAGCCCGAGTTGCATGAATAATTATGTTGTTGAGAATGTGCTCTAAGGTGTTCATAAGGTGTCTTATGAGGTGCTATAAGATGTCTTTGTATATTTTTGTTCCAGTGGGCATGAGTGCAGTCTTTGAGGTGGAGGACTGCCCAGAGCCTGTGACGGTGCCCGGTCCTGATGTGCGTCGGGTCCAGCAGTCTGAGAATGAGGAGGACTATGAATATGGAGATGACATGTTTGAGTTATTTGTGTTTAAGCCTGTGAAAAGTCGGGCTGTGGGGCGCTCTCGAGGGGGGAAGAACAAAGTCTGGGTCCATTACATTGCTGCTGAGGAGATCAGTTGGGATTACGCACCCCACCTCAGCCAGGGAGACAGGTACGAAACCTCACTTTAAGGAGACAGGTACAAAACCCCAACTCAGTTAAGGAGACATGTACGAAACCCCACCTCAGTTAAGGAGACAGGTACAAAACCCCACCTCAGTTAAGGAGCAAGGTACGAAATCCCACCTCAGTTAAGGAAACAGGTACAAAACGCCACCTCAGTTAAGGAGACAGGTATGAAACCCCACCTCAGTTAAGGAGACAGGTACAAAACCCCACCTTAGTTAAGGAGCAAGGTACGAAATCCCACCTCAGTTAAGGAAACAGGTACAAAACCCCACCTCAGTTAAGGAGACAGGTACAAAACCCCACCTTAGTTAAGGAGCAAGGTACGAAATCCCACCTCAGTTAAGGAGACAGGTATGAAACCCCACCTCAGTTAAGGAGACAGGTACGAAATCCCACCTCAGTTAAGGAGACAGGTGTGAAACCCCACCTCAGTTAAGGAGACAGGTACAAAACCCCACCTTAGTTAAGGAGACAGGTACGAGATCCCACCTCAGTTAAGGAAACAGGTACAAAACCCCACTTTAGTTAAGGAGCAAGGTACGAAATCCCACCTCAGTTAAGGAAACAGGTACAAAACCCCACCTCAGTTAAGGAGACAGGTAAGAAACCCCACCTCAGTTAAGGAGACAGGTACAAAACCCCACCTTAGTTAAGGAGCAAGGTACGAAACCCCACCTCAGTTAAGGAGACAGGTATGAAACCCCACCTCAGTTAAGGAGACAGGTATGAAACCCCACATTAGTTAAGGAGACTGGTACGAAATCCCACCTCAGTTAAGGAAACAGGTACAAAACGCCACCTCAGTGAGGGAGACAGGTACAAAACTCCACCTCAGTGAGGGAGACAGGTACAATACCCCACCTCAGTTAAGGAGTCAGGTACGAAACCCCACCTCAGTTAAGGAAACAGGTACAAAACGCCACCTCAGTGAGGGAGACAGGTACAAAACTCCACCTCAGTGAGGGAGACAGGTACAATACCCCACCTCAGTTAAGGAGTCAGGTACGAAACCCCACCTCAGTTAAGGAGCTAGGTACAAAACCCCACCTCGGTGAGGGAGACAGGTACAAATAAAATTGTATTTGTTACATGCGCCGAATACAACAGGCGTAGAACTTACCGTGAAATGTTTACTTACAAGCCCTTAACCAACAATGCAGTTTAAGAAATAGAGTTAAGAAAATATTTACTGAATAAACTTAAGTAAAAAATGTAATAAAATTGGGGGTAGAAGCTGTTAAGGAGTCTTTTGGTCCTAGACTTGGCGCTCCGGTACTGCCTGCCCTGCGGTAGCAGAAAGAACAGTCTATGACTTGGGCGACTGGAGTCTTTGACAATTGTTTGGGTATGTCTCTGACACTGCCTAGTAATATGGGTCCTGGATGTCAGGAAACTTGGCTCCAGTGATGTACTGGGCCGTATGCACTACCCTCTGTAGCGCCTTACGGTCAGATACCGAGCAGTTGTACCAGGCGGTGATGCAACCGGTCAGGATGCTCTCGATGGTGCAGCTTTAGAACTTTTTCACTTTTTCAGGATCTGGGGAGCCATGTCAAATCTTTTCAGTCTCCTGAGGGGGAAAAGGTGTTGTCGTGCCCTCATCAAAATTGTCTTAGTGTGTTTGGACCATGGTACTTCGTTGGTGATGTGGACACCAAGGAACTTGAAACTCTCGACACTTCAGCCCTGTCAATGTTAATGGGGCCCTGTTCAGCCCTCCTTTTCCTATAGTCCACGATCAACTCCTTTGTCTTGCTCACATTGAGGGAGAGGTTGTTGTCCTGGCACCACACTGCCAGGTCTCTGACCTCCTCCCTATAGGCTGTCTCATCGTTGTCGGTGATCAGGCCTACCACTGTTGTGTCGTCAGTAAACTTAATGGTGATGTTGGAGGCGTGCCCGGCCACACAGTTGTGTCTGAACAGGGAGTACAGGAGGGGATGAGCACGCACCCCTGAGGGGCCCCAGTGTTGAGGATCAATATGGCAGATTTGTTGTTGCCTACCCTTGCCTACCCAAGTCCGGGATCCAGTTGCAGAGGGAGGTGTTTAGTCTCAGGGTCCTTAGCTTAGTGATGAGCTTTGTGGGTAATGTGGTGTTGAATGCTGAGCTGTAGTGAATGAACAGCATTTTCACATAGGTGTTCCTTTCATCCAGGTCGTAAAGAGCAGTGTGGAATGCGATTGAGATTGCATCATCTGTGGATCTGTTGGGGCGGTATGCAAGTTGGAGTGGGTTTAGGGTTTCCAGCATGATGGTGTTGTTGTGAGCCATGACCAGCCTTTCAAAGCACTTCATGGCTACCGGCGTGAGTGCTACGGGGCGGTAATCATTTAGGCAGGTTGCCTTCGCTTTCTTGGGCACATGCTGGTCTGTTTAAAACATGTAGGTATTACAGACTGGGTCAGGGAGAGGTTGAAAACGTCAGTGGAGACACCACACATGCTCTGAGTACACGTCCTGGTAATCCGTCTGGCCCCGCGGCTTTGTAAATGTTCACCTGTTTAAAAGTCCTGCTCACATCGGCTACGGAGAGCGTAATCACACAGTCGTCTGGAATAGCTGGTGCTCTCATGCATGCTTCAGTGTTTCTTGCCTTGAAGCGAGCATAAAACGCATTTAGCCCGTCTGGTAGGCTTGCGTCACTGGACAGCTATCGACTTGATTTCCCTTTGTGGTCCATAATAGATTTCAAGCCTTGCCACATCTGATGAGCGTCAGAGCTGGTGTAGTAAGATTCAATCTTACTCCTGTATTGATGCTTTGCCTGTTTGATGGTTCTTCTGAGGGCATGATTGGATTTCTTATATTAGTGTCCTGCTCCTTGAAAGCGGCAGCTCTGCCTTTAGCTCAGTGCAGATGTTGTAATCCATGGCTTCTGGTTGGGATATGTATGTGTGGTCACTGTGGCGACGACGTCGTTGATGCACTTATATTGATGAAACTGGTGACTGAGGTGGTATACTCCTCAATGCCATTGGATGAATCCTGGAAAATATTCTGGTCTGTGTTAGCAAAAACAGTGCTGTGGCGTCGCATCTGTGTCATCTGACCACTTCCGTACTGAGGGAGTCACTGTAACTTACTGCTTTAATTTTAGCATGTAAACAGGAATCAGGAGGATAGATTTATGGTCAGATTTGCCAAATGGAGGGGGTGGGAGAGCATGCTTCTCTGTGTGTGGTCTAGAATTTATTTTCCTCTTGTTGCACATGTGACATGCTGGTAGAAATGAGGTAAAACAGATTTAAGTTTACATTAAAGTCCCTGGACACTAGGAGCGTCGCTTCTGGATGAGCATGTTCTTGTGTGCTTATGGCTGAATACAGCTCGTTGAGTGCGGTCTTAGTGCCAGCATCGGTTTGTGGTGGTAAATAGATGGCTACGAATAATATAGATGAGAACTCTTTTGGTAGATCGTGTGGTCTACAGCTTATCATGAGGTATTCTACCTCAGGCGAGCAATACCTTGACACTTTAATATTAGACATCGCTCACCAGCAGTTATACGTCTTACCAGACGTAGCTGCTCTGTCCTGCCGATGCACGGAAAAGCCAGCCAGCTCTATACTATCCGTATCATTGTTGAGCCACATCTTGGTGAAACATAAGATATATACAGTTTTTTACTGTCCCATTGGTAGGATAGTCTTAATTGTCCAGTTTGTTTTCCAATGAATACATGTTGGCCAATAATACGGAGGGTAGTGGTGGTTTACCTACACTTCGGCAAACTCTTACAAGGCACCCCGCCTTCCACCCCCTTTTTCTCCGTCTTTTCTTCACACAAATTATGGGGATTTGGGCCTTGTCTCTACAAAGCAGTATATGCTTCACGTCGGCCTCATTAAAGAAAAAATATTTGTCCAGTTTAAGGTGAGTAATCGCTGTTCTAATGTCCAGCAGCTCTTTTCGGTCATAAGAGACGGAAGCAGCAACATTATGTACAAAATGAGTTACAAACAATGCAAAAAAAAAACATTATCACAAAACCCCACCTCAGTGAGCGAGACAGGTACAAAAACCCACCTCAGTGAGCGAGACAGGTACAATACCCCACCTCAGTGAGCGAGACAGGTACGAAACCCCACCTCAGTGAGCGAGACAGGTACGAAATCCCACCTCAGCCAGGGTGACAGGTAGGAAACCCCACCTCAGCCAGGGTGACAGGTAGGAGACCCCACCTCAACGAGGGAGACATGTACGAAATCACACCTCAGCCAGGGTGACAGGTAGGAAACCCCACCTCAGCCAGGGTGACAGGTAGGAAACCCCACCTCAGCCAGGGTGACAGGTAGGAAAGAGGGTACAGGGGCGACAGAGTGGGGTGAGAGAAAGGAAGACTGGGAGTGAAATGGAAAAAATAAGAGTTCAGATAGGAGGGAGGGAGGACCGAGAAAGGGAGAGGGTCAGAGAGAGTGTGTATAGCCAGAAAAAGACTAGGACAGGAAAGGGAGAGAGTTCATGATCCTAAAAATACTGATACTACCCTCCTACTACTGTCTCTGTGTTCCAGTCAACTGTTATCGGAATACTTTCCCAGGGGGCCTCATCAGCTGGGTCATGAATATAAGAAGGTGGTGTATGTAGAATACACTGACCAGACCTTCACCAAGAGGAAATCACCTGTTAAAAGACTGCTGGGACCACTGCTCAGAGGACAGGTGGACGAACACTTCCAGGTGTGTACCACAATCAACAAAACAAACAAGCAAAAAATATGTATCTGAATAGATAGTAAAGAAAGTAAAGATCATTCTAATTGTTTCTTCAGATAGTGTTCAAGAACCTGGCAAGTCGTCCTTTCAACATGTATCCAACCGGCCTCACCAGGATTTCTCCACTGAGGAAAACAGAGAACGGTAAGAACTGGCATTATGATAATATTACTGACTATGCATTTAGGTTTGGAATCATAAGTAAATCCTTTATGGAATAGTCATCATATCCGGTGTGTTAATATGTTGAGGTCTGGAGAAACTCATAAAACGTTTTATTAGTCTAATAGTCATTCTAATAGTCATAATAGTCATTCTGTTAGACTAATAAAATCTCTTAGTCATTCCTAAGTCATTAGTCATCAGTGTTCCCCCCGGTGTCTATGTGTGTGTGTGTAGAGGGTGAAAAAGACCTACGCTCCCTGGCTGTACCCCCCAACGGGACATATGGGTATGTGTGGAAACTAACAGCAGAGGATGGGCCCCTGGAGGGAGACCCCCAGTGTCTGACCCGTCTGTACCAGAGTACCATCAACCCTGAGAGAGATCTGGCCACTGGCCTCATAGGACCCCTCCTCATCTGCAAGAAGGACTCCATGGACACCAGGGGGCGGCTGGTGAGAATCGACACTTAATATGTCCATAATGACACACAGGGTTGGTTTTTCAGACACAGATTAAGTCTAGTCTTGGAATAAGAATAACTTTCATTGAAGAATAGAGATGTGTCCCTGAAACTGGCCCAATATGACATATCAGTGCATTATTTCTCTTGCAGCTTGATCAAGTCATACACTGATAACTTAGATGTTGTTGTTTGTAGCAGTGTGAGTTCTTGTGGTTATCATAACCTAAGATGTCCAACTTGCAGGTGGGCCCAGATAAAGTGAAGCAGTTGATGTTCGCTGTGTTTGATGAGAACAAGAGTTGGTACATCAATGACAACATTCAGAAGTACAGCAAAGACCCCTCCATGGTCAACCCTACAGACCCTGACTTCTACAACTCCAATGTCATCTACAGTAAGTAAGGTTTTCCTGCCTGGTTATCTTGGTTCTTGATGAAAGTGGTGACACATGTCTGCTCTGTCACCCTTTTTGTGTGCTATGTTTTTTATCTTGATCTCATTTTTGTTTACAGACGTGAACGGGATTATGTTCAACGAGCAGAGGGTCCAGGTGTGTAAGGATGACGTGACCTTCTGGCACCTGTCCAACGTGGGGACGCAGAGCGACTTCTTGTCCGTCTACTTCACAGGAAACCCCTTCATGAAGGACAATGTGTACGAGTCCGTCCTCACACTCTTCCCAATGTCCGGGGAGACCGTTACCATGGAGTCTCAGCTAATCGGTAAGGTCAAAGGTCAAATGATCCTACTGCAGTTGTATTCAGTAGGCATCAAATGGAAGAACATATTTTAAACAGGGAGGTGCTACAGGTCCATTAAGAACACAGGTTTTCACTACGGTGCGTCCTACTAAAACCTGACCCTGAGAGGTGTTTTCTGGAGCGTTGTGAGCTGATGTTTTTTTCATCCTAAGGTGAGTGGGAGATCAGTGCGTTCGACAGCCGCCTGAAAAGCCGTGGCATGAGCGCCCGTTACTCCGTCCTGTCTTGTAACATTGAACTGCTGGTGGACAACGAAGATGTAGAGTATGGCCTGGAGGACGTCCTGCCTGACTACGTAGACCACTTCTTCAAACCCAGATCCCTCCACCCCCAGCCACAGAACAGGACCGTAGCTGTCAGAGTCTGCAGGAAGCAACCTGGCTTAAACCAGAACACAACAACACCGCAAACAGGAAATGACACAGATAACGAAGTCGCCATCGGAGAATCAGGGGACCACGGGTCTGATAACAATGTCACATTTAAGGCAGGGGACCAGAGGTCAATTTGTGAGGTCAGGTATGTGACGGTGTCGTCTGCTGATGAGGAGGCCAACCTGCTTTCCCAGGGAGGGATCCCCACAGATGTTCTGGAGCAACTGGAGAAGGATGGGGAGTGGAAGGCTTCAGAGAACCAGGAGGGAGGGGACCTGGGTGGGGAGCAGGGGGGGAACGGGAGACAGAGACGCCAGGCCGAGTTGGAGGGTGGAGAGAATGGAGAGCGCAACAAGCTGGTGGATAACTGTGAGGAGGAGGTGCTGAAGGAGTGGAAGGGTCGGGTGTATGGGGAGGCACTAGAGCAGGAGCAGAGAGAGGAGCAGAAGGTGGAGGTGTTGGATCAGCAGGAGGAGCAGGAAGCACAGGGTGAGGGGTTCTTAAAGGTGCAGGAGCAGAGGGAGAGGCAAAAGGGGGAGCTGGATCGAGATTCACATCCCCTAACCACCAATCATGCAGATAAGGACCCTCTACTCTTGGAGTTAGACGGATGGATGGATCTAGACCCCCTGAACAAAACTTTGGAAGCTCTCCCGGATCAGCTGAAGGTGCAGCAGCAGAGGGAGGAGCAGAAGGTGGAGGTGTTGGATCAGCTGAAGGTGCAGCAGCAGAGGGAGGAGCAGAAGGTGGAGGTGTTGGATCAGCTGAAGGTGGAGGAGCAGAAAGCTGGGGATGTGCATCCCCTAAGCAACAACACTCACACAGAGCTGGACACACCTCTACTGGATTTGTTGGATCTAGACTTCTCCAATGTCTCCAATGACAACAAAACGGCTCCCAGGAACGCAGTGTCTCTGGAGTATGATGACTATAGTGAGGAAGACACTGGGACAGCCTACATAGGGACAGAGGACAACCTGGACCTGAGGACCACAGATGGACAATACCGCAGCTACTACATCGCTGCACAGGAGATCACATGGGACTATGGGATCAGGAAACCACATCAGCTCATAAAAACAAGGTAGTGTTTGGCTTTTGTAAGTATCTGGTTTCTTGGACACTTATGCTTAGTCTTTGGGGAGCACTTCAATGGAGAATCTCAATTGAATATGCTCTTTAGTCCAGAACTAGGCTTAATCTGTGTTTGGCCCCATCTCTTTGACTATTCATTTTAGATAGATTTCTAAATAAATCCGGTTTCTGATTGATCAGCTCAGTTTAAAAGTAAAGGAAAAGCTGCTCTCTAGTAGCTCCAATGCAATCATATATTTACCAACGTTTCAACGGCAAGCTGTCTTTTATCAGGGTATTGATTAACGGGAAGCGGTCTTTTATTAGGATATTGATCAACGACAAGCTGTCTTTTATTAGGATATTGATCAACGGAAAGCTGTCTTTTATCAGGGTATTGATCAACGGCAAGCTGTCTTTTATCAGGGTATTGATCAACGGCAAGCTGTCTTTTATCAGGGTATTGATTAACGACAAGCTGTCTTTTATCAGGGTATTGGTTAACTGCAAGCTGTCTTTTATCAGGGTATTGATTAACGGCAAGCTGTCTTTTATCAGGGTATTGATTAACGGCAAGCTGTCTTTTATTAGGGTATTGATTAACGGCAAGCTGTCTTTTATCAGGGTATTGATCAGCTAATCAACTGTCAACTGTTCACTCCCCAGAGAGAGGCGTAGGGGAATGAGGAAGTTCCTGGCGGAATATAAGAAGGTGGTGTTCAGGGCCTTCAGTGATAGAGACTTCCAGATCCCCGTCACCAGAGGAGAGCTGCAGGAACATCTGGGACTCATGGGCCCTATCATTAAAGCTGAGGTCAACGACCTCCTTACCGTGAGTGGAGATCAATGATCATCTTATTAATTCACAGATGTTTCAAATCAATTCATATTTTAGTGGCCTTAGCTCAACTACTACTAACCTCGTCAAGGTGTTTCGGAGTTCTTGGTGTAGTGGCTAAGGTTCTGGACAGTTGCAGGAACCCTGGTTTTAATCCCGGTTGTGTTACCCCCTGAATTCACTGCAATATTATTTTCATGGCATCTCATCAGATTCTGTGTGTTCTGCTGTTAAACATTCACCCGATCTTAATCTTGATCCTGTTTTTAATCTTGATCCTGATCTTGATCTTGATCCTGATCTTGATCTTGACAGGTGACCTTCAAGAACATGGCGTCCAGGCCGTACTCCCTGCACCTTCATGGGGTGTATGATAAGAGCCAGGGTGATGGTCAGTCCTCCGGGGCTGGGGTGGCGGGGGTCCCTGGGGAGGCGGTCCAGCCTGGAGAGGTCAGGGTCTACACCTGGAGGATCACCAGGAAGCAGGGGCCCACCGCTGCAGAGTTTGACTGTAAGGCCGGGGCCTACTATTCTACACAGAATAAGGCAGGTGGCACTGTCAACACTTACTGTATATTACAAAGCTAGCTCATAGTTAGGCCTCATAAGTGTCTTTTATTTTCCTTAGATAGCTTATCAGTGTTTTGACATGCTTTTCCCTGCATGCACGTATTGTTCTGGCGTGGCGTATTTGACTGTGTGGCTTTGTGTTCTGTTCTCACCCCTGCAACAGGAGAAGGACCTCCACTCTGGTCTGATTGGCCCCTTAGTAATCTGTAAACCAGGCACCCTCCACCCCCAACTGAATCTACAGCCCAACCTACAGGAGTACGCCCTCCTCTTCCACACCTTCGACGAGACCAAGAGCTGGTACCTGGACGAGAACATCCGTCGGTACTGCACCCCACCCTGCCAGGCCCAGAAAGATGACCCCTGGTTTCAGCTCAGCAACAAGTTCGCAGGTACAGTAGAGTTATTCAGACTCCCTCCTAATGTCAATAATAGTTTCATGATAAATTTATAAAAATTGATTTCTAGTGAATTTCTCTGTTTGTTTAGGTTCATACTCATACAGTATCTGATCGATTGTTTGTGTTTGAGATTACTTTATCTGGAAAATCTTTCCATGTTACCTTAGCCATAAACGGCTACGTGGCAGAGACACTTCCTGGTCTGATGGTTGCCCAGCACCAGCAAGTCAGGTGGCACCTGCTGAACGTCGGGGGTGACGGGGAGTATCACACCGCCCACTTCCACGGTCTGCCCTTCAGCATTCACAAGGAGCAGGAGCATCGCATGGGGGTGTACAACCTCTATCCTGGTAAACACACACACTAAGAAACACACACACAACCACACAACCACAGTTACCACACACACACACAACCACACAACCACAGTTACCACACGCACACGCACGCACACACACACACACACACACACACACACACACACACACACACACACACACACACACACACACACACACACACACACACACACACACACACAATAAAATAATAGTCAATCAAGAATGTCACCTGTCACACCTTGGTCTCTGCCCCCCTCTCCAGGTGTGTTTGGAACAGTGGAGATGAGGCCGGCCACGGTGGGGACCTGGATGGTGGAGTGTACAGTAGGAGAGCACCAGCTGGCCGGCATGAGGGCTAAACTACTGGTCTACAACCCACGTAAGTAGCCTACCACACCTCACAACCCATGTAGGAACCACAAATCCCAACTTATGTAGGTACCACAACTCCCAATTTATGTAGGTACCACAACTCCCAACTTATGTAGGTACCACAACTCCCAACTTATGTAGGTACCACAACTCCCAACTTATGTAGGTACCACATCTCCCAACTTATGTAAGTACCATATCTCCCAACTTATGTAGGTACCCCAACTCCCAACTTATGTAAGTACCCTAACTCCCAACTTACAGTATGTAGGTACCACAACTCCCAACTTATGTATATACTACAACTCCCAACTTATGTATATACTACAACTCCCAACTTATGTAGGTACCACATCTCCCAACTTATGTAGGTACCACAACTCCCAACTTATGTAGGTACCACAACTCCCAACTTATGTAGATACTACAACTCCCAACTTATGTATATACTACAACTCCCAACTTATGTAGGTACCACATCTCCCAACTTATGTAGGTACCACATCTCCCAACTTATGTAGGTACCACAACTCCCAACTTATGTAGGTACCACAACTCCCAACTTATGTAGCTACTACAACTCCCAACTTATGTAGATACTACAACTCCCAACTTATGTAGATACCACAACTCCCAACTTATGTAGAGACCACAACTCCAAAATTATGTAGATACCACAACTCCCAACTTATGTAGATACCACAACTCCCAACTTATGTAGATACCACAACTCCCATTTGTGTAGAGACCACAACTCACAATTTATGTAGATACCACAACTCCCAACTTATGTAGATACCACAACTCCTAACTTATGTAGATACCACAACTCCCAACTTATGTAGATACCACAACTCCCAACTTATGTAGATACCACAACTCCCAACTTATGTAGAGACCACAACTCCCAACTTATGTAGAGACCACAACTCCCAACTTATGTAGATACCACAACTCCCAACTTATGTAGATACCACAACTCCCAACTTATGTAGATACCACAACTCCCATTTGTGTAGAGACCACAACTCACAATTTATGTAGATACCACAACTCCCAACTTATGTAGATACCACAACTCCTAACTTATGTAGATACCACAACTCCCAACTTATGTAGATACCACAACTCCCAACTTATGTAGATACCACAACTCCCAACTTATGTAGAGACCACAACTCCCAACTTATGTAGAGACCACAACTCCCAACTTATGTAGATACCACAACTCCCAACTTATGTAGATACCACAACTCCCAACTTATGTAGATACCACAACTCCCAACTTATGTAGATACCACAACTCCCAACTTATGTAGAGACCACAACTCACAACTTATGTAGGTACCACAACTCACAACTTATGTAGATACCACAACTCACAACTTATGTAGATACCACAACTCACAACTTATGTAGATACCACAACTCCCAACTTATGTAGGTACCACAACTCCCAACTTATGTAGGTACCACAACTCCCAACTTATGTAGGTACCACATCTCCCAACTTATGTAGGTACCACATCTCCCAACTTATGTAGGTACCACAACTCACAACTTATGTAGATACCACAACTCCCAACTTATGTAGGTACCACATCTCCCAACTTATGTAGGTACCACAACTCACAACTTATGTAGATACCACATCTCCCAACATATGTAGGTACCACACATAGTTACCTCACAAGAGCCTTACTCAGTAGACTGAAGAGACAGAAGTGTGAAATGTGTTCTTTGAAATGTCTTAGAATGACATTGTTGGCTATTCTTTTGTGAAATGTGGACAATAGAAATAATGGAATGTAATTTCCTGTGATTGCCTGGCAGGATGCATCCAGCCTCTGGGGTTGAGGTCAGGAAGAATAGACGATTCCCAGATCACTGCATCAGACCACATAGGTAAGCAAGCTTCAGCAATGCAAGAATGTAACCACAAGAATGTTACTACACACCTCTCAATCATTATAGCTGATGTGTGGTGAGCGTTTTGACAGAAAAAAGTTTACCATGCATTACCTTAGGGTGTTTCACATCGGTGGTAGAACAGGTGAGTTTCCCTCCTTACTATGGAAAAGCGTTGTGTAAATCCAATAAATTATTATTATTAATTATTAAGTTATTTCACGTCAGAAAGTAGGCTCGTACACAGTAAACGCATAAGTGAGCCTCTAGAATGGAGAAATATTGCCGTGATGAATCAGTGACTTACTGTTTATGAAAACTTTACTCTGTGTTAGGCCTGCATACAGTTAGCCAGTGTGATTGAATGCATATATGTGTTTTCCAGGTAACTGGGAGGCCAGGCTGGCAAGGCTGGAGCTATCTGGTTCTGTCAACGCCTGGATGGGCGCGGATCAGAAATCATGGATCCAGGTTCAACAATAAAATTCCTGTTCTCCTGTGAAAGATCTTGTAGATTGAAATGCCCTCTGATTTAGCTGCCCAATTATACTCATGAGAAAAATTGGAATTGGGATTTCAGTTCACTTCCTGAATTGACTGAATTGAAATGGAACTGGCCCCAACCCTGGTCTCCTGTTATGTCTTATATGCAGGTGGACCTCCAAAGACCCACACTGATCCATGGGATCCAGACCCAGGGTGCAAGAGCCTCTCTGGGCCTGAAGGACTACTTCATCATGTACTTCACCCTCTCCTACAGCCTAGACCAGGAGACCTGGACTAACTACAGGGGGAACAGCACCACACCAACTTACGTCAGTACCTTACATGTACCTTAACCATCTGTACCAGTACCTACTGGCTAGTACTGTACCCACAAAGCATGAGCTTAATTGTTTACCATACAAACCAGCAGTCAGAGAGCAGATGCATTTATCTTTTTGTTACTGTAAATGTCATCAATGCCTAAAATATCTCAGGGTAGTTCTATGCAATACTACCATGCTACCTCTTGTACTTACTGTTAATGATATAACTTTTGTTTAATTCAGATATTTAACGGTAATCTGGATGGCTCCAAGGTGAAGGAGAACCATCTGTCTCCCCCCATCCTGGGGCGCTACATCAGACTGCAGCCTGTCACCATCCAGAGGAACCCTGCTCTTCGCATGGAGCTGCTGGGCTGTGACGTCAACAGTGAGTCCCTGTGGCAGTTAGGAACACCTTTGTAACAGTTTGTAACAGCTCAGATCACATTTAGTGGTGGTGTATGTTGTGATTAGATGTTGTAGCTGAGGTTGAGAGGTACATAATCAGGTAGTCCGTGATCGGGGTCAGGGGCCGGGGGAAGGGAGGAGGTGCAGGGACGGACAGATCTCAGGTGCTGGTGAATAGAATCCCTGAGAGAAGGAAGAAGGGAAATAAAAATGTCTGTCTGTCTGTCTGTCTCAGGCTGCTCCTTCCCCCTGGGTCTCCAGAGGAGGTTGGTTCCAGACAGCAGCTTCAGAGCCTCCTCCTTCCTACAGACTTGGAGGCTCTCCTGGGGCCCCGCCCTCGCACGCCTCCACCAGGATGGCAGCGCCAATGCATGGCGCCCCAAGGTACACACACACATATACAACAACACATAAGCTCACAAGAAACACACACACAAAGTCAAACCACACACACCTTCACCTCCCTCTGTTACCGGCACTTCTATTTTTTCATGATGTGTCAAGTCTCTCTCTCTCTCTCTCTCTCTCTCTCTCTCTCTCTCTCTCTCTTATCGCTCTCTCTCTCTCTCTCTCAATTCAATTAAATTCAAAGTGGCTTTATTGGGAAACGTGTTTACATTGCCAAAGCAAGTGAAATAAACAATAAACAAAGTGAGAAGAATTTAACAGTAAATATTGCACTCAAAAAGGTTTAAAAAATATTTCAAGTATTATATTATCAGTTATATAGCAGATATGATCAGTTATATAGCAGATATGATCAGTTATATAGCAGATATGATCAGTTATATAGCAGATATTATCAGTTATATAGCAGATATTATCAGTTATATAGCAGATATTATCAGTTATATAGCAGATATGATCAGTTATATAGCAGATATTATCAGTTATATAGCAGATATTATCAGTTATATAGCAGATATGATCAGTTATATAGCAGATATTATCAGTTATATAGCAGATATTATCAGTTATATAGCAGATATTATCAGTTATATAGCAGATATTATCAGTTATATAGCATATATTATCAGTTATATAGCAGATATGGTCAGTTATATAGCAGATATTATCAGTTATATAGCAGATATGGTCAGTTATATACCAGATATTATCAGTTATATAGCAGATATTATCAGTTATATACCAGATATGGTCAGTTATATAGCAGATATTATCAGTTATATAGCAGATATGGTCAGTTATATACCAGATATTATCAGTTATATAGCAGATATGATCAGTTATATACCATATATGATCAGTTATATACCAGATATGGTCAGTTATATACCAGATATTATCAGTTATATAGCAGATATGGTCAGTTATATACCAGATATGGTCAGTTATATACCAGATATGATCAGTTATATACCATATATGATCAGTTATATTGCAGATATTATCAGTTATATACCAGATATTATCAGTTATATACCATATATTATCAGTTATATACCAGATATGGTCAGTTATATACCAGATATGGTCAGTTATATACCATATATTATCAGTTATATACCATATATGATCAGTTATATACCAGATATGATCAGTTATATACCAGATATGGTCAGTTATATACCAGATATGATCAGTTATATACCAGATATGATCAGTTATATACCAGATATGATCAGTTATATACCAGATATGATCAGTTATATAGCAGATATGGTCAGTTATATACCAGATATTATCAGTTATATACCAGATATTATCAGTTATATACCAGATATGATCAGTTATATACCAGATATGGTCAGTTATATACCAGATATGATCAGTTATATACCAGATATGATCAGTTATATACCAGATATGATCAGTTATATACCAGATATGATCAGTTATATACCAGATATGGTCAGTTATATAGCAGATATTATCAGTTATATACCAGATATTATCAGTTATATACCAGATACGATCAGTTATATACCAGATATGATCAGTTATATACCAGATATGATCAGTTATATACCAGATATGATCAGTTATATAGCAGATATGGTCAGTTATATACCAGATATTATCAGTTATATAGCAGATATTATCAGGTATATAGCAGATATTATCAGTTATATAGCAGATATGATCAGTTATATACCATATATGATCAGTTATATAGCAGATATGGTCAGTTATATACCAGATATGGTCAGTTATATACCAGATATTATCAGTTATATAGCAGATATTATCAGTTATATAGCAGATATGATCAGTTATATACCATATATGATCAGTTATATAGCAGATATGGTCAGTTATATACCAGATATTATCAGTTATATAGCAGATATTATCAGTTATATAGCAGATATGATCAGTTATATACCAGATATGATCAGTTATATAGCAGATATGATCAGTTATATAGCAGATATGATCAGTTATATACCAGATATGATCAGTTATATACCAGATATGGTCAGTTATATACCAGATATGGTCAGTTATATACCAGATATGGTCAGTTATATACCAGATATGGTCAGTTATATAGCAGATATGGTCAGTTATATAGCAGATATGATCAGTTATATACCAGATATGGTCAGTTATATAGCAGATATTATCAGTTATATAGCAGATATTATCAGTTATATACTAGATATGATCAGTTATATAGCAGATATGATCAGTTATATAGCAGATATTATCAGTTATATACCAGATATTATCAGTTATATAGCAGATATGGTCAGTTATATAGCAGATATGGTCAGTTATATAGCAGATATTATCAGTTATATACCAGATATGGTCAGTTATATAGCAGATATTATCAGTTATATAGCAGATATTATCAGTTATATAGCAGATATGGTCAGTTATATACCAGATGTTATCAGTTATATAGCAGATATGATCAGTTATATAGCAGATATGGTCAGTTATATAGCAGATATTATCAGTTATATACCAGATATGGTCAGTTATATAGCAGATATTATCAGTTATATACCAGATATTATCAGTTATATAGCAGATATGGTCAGTTATATACCAGATGTTATCAGTTATATAGCAGATATGATCAGTTATATACCATATATGATCAGTTATATACCAGATATGGTCAGTTATATACCAGATATTATCAGTTATATAGCAGATATGATCAGTTATATACCAGATATTATCAGTTATATAGCAGATATGATCAGTTATATACCATATATGATCAGTTATATAGCAGATATTATCAGTTATATAGCAGATATTATCAGTTATATAGCAGATATGATCAGTTATATAGCAGATATTATCAGTTATATAGCAGATATTATCAGTTATATAGCAGATATGATCAGTTATATAGCAGATATTATCAGTTATATAGCAGATATTATCAGTTATATAGCAGATATTATCAGTTATATAGCAGATATTATCAGTTATATAGCAGATATTATCAGTTATATAGCAGATATGATCAGTTATATAGCAGATATGATCAGTTATATACCAGATATTATCAGTTATATACCAGATATTATCAGTTATATACCAGATATGATCAGTTATATACCAGATATGGTCAGTTATATACCAGATATGATCAGTTATATACCAGATATGATCAGTTATATACCAGATATGATCAGTTATATACCAGATATGATCAGTTATATACCAGATATGGTCAGTTATATAGCAGATATTATCAGTTATATAGCAGATATGATCAGTTATATACCAGATATGATCAGTTATATACCAGATATGATCAGTTATATACCAGATATGATCAGTTATATACCAGATATGATCAGTTATATAGCAGATATGGTCAGTCATATACCAGATATTATCAGTTATATAGCAGATATTATCAGTTATATACCAGATATTATCAGTTATATAGCAGATATTATCAGTTATATAGCAGATATGATCAGTTATATAGCAGATATGATCAGTTATATAGCAGATATGGTCAGTTATATACCAGATATTATCAGTTATATAGCAGATATGATCAGTTATATAGCAGATATGATCAGTTATATACCAGATATGATCAGTTATATACCAGATATGGTCAGTTATATACCAGATATGGTCAGTTATATACCAGATATGGTCAGTTATATACCAGATATTATCAGTTATATAGCAGATATTATCAGTTATATAGCAGATATGATCAGTTATATACCATATATGATCAGTTATATAGCAGATATGGTCAGTTATATACCAGATATTATCAGTTATATAGCAGATATTATCAGTTATATATTAGATATGATCAGTTATATAGCAGATATGATCAGTTATATACCAGATATGATCAGTTATATACCAGATATGGTCAGTTATATACCAGATATGGTCAGTTATATACCAGATATGGTCAGTTATATACCAGATATGGTCAGTTGTATAGCAGATATGGTCAGTTATATAGCAGATATGATCAGTTATATACCAGATATGGTCAGTTATATAGCAGATATTATCAGTTATATAGCAGATATTATCAGTTATATACTAGATATGATCAGTTATATACCAGATATGATCAGTTATATACCAGATATGGTCAGTTATATACCAGATATGGTCAGTTATATACCAGATATGGTCAGTTATATACCAGATATTATCAGTTATATAGCAGATATTATCAGTTATATAGCAGATATGATCAGTTATATACCATATATGATCAGTTATATAGCAGATATGGTCAGTTATATACCAGATATTATCAGTTATATAGCAGATATTATCAGTTATATAGCAGATATGATCAGTTATATAGCAGATATGATCAGTTATATACCAGATATGATCAGTTATATACCAGATATGGTCAGTTATATACCAGATATGGTCAGTTATATACCAGATATGGTCAGTTATATACCAGATATGGTCAGTTATATAGCAGATATGATCAGTTATATACCAGATATGGTCAGTTATATAGCAGATATTATCAGTTATATAGCAGATATTATCAGTTATATACTAGATATGATCAGTTATATACCAGATATGATCAGTTATATACCAGATATGGTCAGTTATATACCAGATATGGTCAGTTATATACCAGATATGGTCAGTTATATACCAGATATTATCAGTTATATAGCAGATATTATCAGTTATATAGCAGATATGATCAGTTATATACCATATATGATCAGTTATATAGCAGATATGGTCAGTTATATACCAGATATTATCAGTTATATAGCAGATATTATCAGTTATATAGCAGATATGATCAGTTATATACCAGATATGATCAGTTATATAGCAGATATGATCAGTTATATAGCAGATATGATCAGTTATATACCAGATATGATCAGTTATATACCAGATATGGTCAGTTATATACCAGATATGGTCAGTTATATACCAGATATGGTCAGTTATATACCAGATATGGTCAGTTATATAGCAGATATGGTCAGTTATATAGCAGATATGATCAGTTATATACCAGATATGGTCAGTTATATAGCAGATATTATCAGTTATATAGCAGATATTATCAGTTATATACTAGATATGATCAGTTATATAGCAGATATGATCAGTTATATAGCAGATATTATCAGTTATATACCAGATATTATCAGTTATATAGCAGATATGGTCAGTTATATAGCAGATATGGTCAGTTATATAGCAGATATGATCAGTTATATACCAGATATGATCAGTTATATACCAGATATGATCAGTTATATAGCAGATATTATCAGTTATATAGCAGATATGGTCAGTTATATACCAGATGTTATCAGTTATATACCAGATATTATCAGTTATATACCAGATACGATCAGTTATATACCAGATATGATCAGTTATATACCAGATATGATCAGTTATATACCAGATATGATCAGTTATATAGCAGATATGGTCAGTCATATACCAGATATTATCAGTTATATAGCAGATATTATCAGTTATATACCAGATATTATCAGTTATATAGCAGATATTATCAGTTATATAGCAGATATGATCAGTTATATACCAGATATGATCAGTTATATAGCAGATATGGTCAGTTATATACCAGATATTATCAGTTATATAGCAGATATGATCAGTTATATAGCAGATATGATCAGTTATATACCAGATATGATCAGTTATATACCAGATATGTTCAGTTATATACCAGATATGGTCAGTTATATACCAGATATGGTCAGTTATATACCAGATATTATCAGTTATATAGCAGATATTATCAGTTATATAGCAGATATGATCAGTTATATACCATATATGATCAGTTATATAGCAGATATGGTCAGTTATATACCAGATATTATCAGTTATATAGCAGATATTATCAGTTATATAGCAGATATGATCAGTTATATAGCAGATATGATCAGTTATATACCAGATATGATCAGTTATATACCAGATATGGTCAGTTATATACCAGATATGGTCAGTTATATACCAGATATGGTCAGTTATATACCAGATATGGTCAGTTATATAGCAGATATGGTCAGTTATATAGCAGATATGATCAGTTATATACCAGATATGGTCAGTTATATAGCAGATATTATCAGTTATATAGCAGATATTATCAGTTATATACTAGATATGATCAGTTATATACCAGATATGATCAGTTATATACCAGATATGGTCAGTTATATACCAGATATGGTCAGTTATATACCAGATATGGTCAGTTATATACCAGATATTATCAGTTATATAGCAGATATTATCAGTTATATAGCAGATATGATCAGTTATATACCATATATGATCAGTTATATAGCAGATATGGTCAGTTATATACCAGATATTATCAGTTATATAGCAGATATTATCAGTTATATAGCAGATATGATCAGTTATATACCAGATATGATCAGTTATATAGCAGATATGATCAGTTATATAGCAGATATGATCAGTTATATACCAGATATGATCAGTTATATACCAGATATGGTCAGTTATATACCAGATATGGTCAGTTATATACCAGATATGGTCAGTTATATACCAGATATGGTCAGTTATATAGCAGATATGGTCAGTTATATAGCAGATATGATCAGTTATATACCAGATATGGTCAGTTATATAGCAGATATTATCAGTTATATAGCAGATATTATCAGTTATATACTAGATATGATCAGTTATATAGCAGATATGATCAGTTATATAGCAGATATTATCAGTTATATACCAGATATTATCAGTTATATAGCAGATATGGTCAGTTATATAGCAGATATGGTCAGTTATATAGCAGATATTATCAGTTATATACCAGATATGGTCAGTTATATAGCAGATATTATCAGTTATATAGCAGATATTATCAGTTATATAGCAGATATGGTCAGTTATATACCAGATGTTATCAGTTATATAGCAGATATGATCAGTTATATAGCAGATATGGTCAGTTATATAGCATATATTATCAGTTATATACCAGATATGGTCAGTTATATAGCAGATATTATCAGTTATATACCAGATATTATCAGTTATATAGCACATATGGTCAGTTATATACCAGATGTTATCAGTTATATAGCAGATATGATCAGTTATATACCATATATGATCAGTTATATACCAGATATGGTCAGTTATATACCAGATATTATCAGTTATATAGCAGATATGATCAGTTATATACCAGATATTATCAGTTATATAGCAGATATGATCAGTTATATACCATATATGATCAGTTATATAGCAGATATTATCAGTTATATAGCAGATATTATCAGTTATATAGCAGATATGATCAGTTATATAGCAGATATTATCAGTTATATAGCAGATATTATCAGTTATATAGCAGATATTATCAGTTATATAGCAGATATTATCAGTTATATAGCAGATATTATCAGTTATATAGCAGATATTATCAGTTATATAGCAGATATTATCAGTTATATAGCAGATATTATCAGTTATATAGCAGATATGATCAGTTATATAGCAGATATGATCAGTTATATACCAGATATGATCAGTTATATACCAGATATGGTCAGTTATATACCAGATATTATCAGTTATATAGCAGATATGATCAGTTATATACCAGATATTATCAGTTATATAGCAGATATGATCAGTTATATACCAGATATGATCAGTTATATACCAGATATGATCAGTTATATACCAGATATGATCAGTTATATACCAGATATGATCAGTTATATACCAGATATGGTCAGTTATATACCAGATATGGTCAGTTATATACCAGATGTGGTCAGTTATATACCAGATATGATCAGTTATATACCAGATATGATCAGTTATATACCAGATATGATCAGTTATATACCAGACATGATCAGTTATATACCAGATATGGTCAGTTATATACCAGATATGGTCAGTTATATACCAGATATGATCAGTTATATAGCAGATATGATCAGTTATATACCAGATATGATCAGTTATATACCAGATATGATCAGTTATATACCAGATATGATCAGTTATATACCAGATATGATCAGTTATATACCAGATATGGTCAGTTATATACCAGATATGGTCAGTTATATACCAGATATGGTCAGTTATATAGCAGATATGGTCAGTTATATACCAGATATGGTCAGTTATATACCAGATATGGTCAGTTATATAGCAGATATGGTCAGTTATATACCAGATATGGTCAGTTATATACCAGATATGGTCAGTTATATACCAGATATGGTCAGTTATATACCAGATATGATCAGTTATATACCAGATATGGTCAGTTATATACCAGATATGGTCAGTTATATACCAGATATGGTCAGTTATATAGCAGATATGGTCAGTTATATACCAGATATGGTCAGTTATATACCAGATATGGTCAGTTATATACCAGATATGGTCAGTTATATACCAGATATGATCAGTTATATACCAGATATGGTCAGTTATATACCAGATATGATCAGTTATATACCAGATATGGTCAGTTATATACCAGATATGATCAGTTATATACCAGATATGATCAGTTATATACCAGATATGGTCAGTTATATACCAGATATGATCAGTTATATACCAGATATGATCAGTTATATACCAGATATGGTCAGTTATATACCAGATATGGTCAGTTATATACCAGATATGGTCAGTTATATAGCAGATATGGTCAGTTATATACCAGATATGATCAGTTATATACCAGATATGGTCAGTTATATACCAGATATGGTCAGTTATATACCAGATATGGTCAATTATATAGCAGATATGGTCAGTTATATACCAGATATTATCAGTTATATAGCAGATATGGTCAGTTATATAGCAGATATGATCAGTTATATACCATATATGGTCAGTTATATACCAGATATGATCAGCTATATAGCAGATATGGTCAGTTATATAGCAGATATGGTCAATTATATAGCAGATATGGTCAGTTATATACCAGATATGGTCAGTTATATAGCAGATATTATCAGTTATATAGCAGATATTATCAGTTATATACCATATATTATCAGTTATATACCAGATATGGTCAGTTATATACCAGATATGGTCAGTTATATACCAGATATGGTCAGTTATATACCAGATATGGTCAGTTATATACCAGATATGGTCAGTTATATACCAGATATGGTCAGTTACATACCATATATTATCAGTTATATAGCAGATATGGTCAATTATATACCATATATGATCAGTTATATACCAGATATGATCAGTTATATACCAGATATGATCAGTTATATACCAGATATGGTCAGTTATATACCATATATGGTCAGTTATATACCAGATATGGTCAATTATATACCATATATGGTCAGTTATATACCAGATATGGTCAGTTATATACCAGATATGGTCAGTTATATACCAGATATGGTCAGTTATATACCAGATATGATCAGTTATATACCAGATATGATCAGTTATATAGCAGATACGATCAGTTATATACCAGATATGATCAGTTATATACCAGATATGATCAGTTATATACCAGATATGATCAGTTATATAGCAGATACGATCAGTTATATACCATATATGATCAGTTATATAGCAGATATGATCAGTTATATACCATATATGATCAGTTATATAGCAGATATGATCAGTTATATACCAGATACGATCAGTTATATAGCAGATACGATCAGTTATATACCAGATATAATCAGTTATATACCATATATGGTCAGTTATATACCAGATATGATCAGCTATATAGCAGATACGATCAGTTATATACCAGATATGATCAGTTATATACCAGATATGATCAGTTATATAGCAGATACGATCAGTTATATACCAGATATGATCAGTTATATACCAGATATGATCAGTTATATAGCAGATACGATCAGTTATATACCATATATGATCAGTTATATAGCAGATATGATCAGTTATATACCATATATGATCAGTTATATAGCAGATATGATCAGTTATATACCAGATACGATCAGTTATATAGCAGATACGATCAGTTATATACCAGATATGATCAGTTATATACCATATATGGTCAGTTATATAGCAGATACGATCAGTTATATAGCAGATATGATCAGTTATATACCATATATGATCAGCTATATACCAGATATGGTCAGTTATATACCAGATATGATCAGTTATATACCAGATATGATCAGTTATATACCAGATACGATCAGTTATATTAGCTATGTTGCCTTCTTCAAAATACTAGTGGAAAGTCCTTAATCCTATCGAATTTTTTACACTTTGCAAATATTTGTGATACGAATACTATGGGAAGATAAATAAACAGATAAATATTGGTGGTATTTAAAATGTTGTTTGTTCTTCACTGGTTGCCCTTTTCACATGGCATTAGGTCACAAATATTGCTGCTGTAATGGCACACTGTGGTATTTTACCCATTAGAAATGGAAGTTTAATGGGAGCTAAAACAAGAAGCTCCCACGCTGAGGTCTGTTCAACGCTGGTCCGACCAATCTGATTCCACGCTCCAAGACTGTTTCCATCACGTGGACTGGGATATGTTTCATATTGCGTCAGACAACAACATTGACGAATACGCTGATTCGGTGAGCTCATTAGAACGTGCGTTGAAGATGTCGTTCCCATAGCAACGATTAAAACATTCCCAAACCAGAAACCGTGGATTGATGGCAGCATTCGCGTGAAACTGAAAGCGCGAACCATTGCTTTTAATCAGGGCATGGTGACCGGAAACATGACCGAATACAAACAGTGTAGCTATTCCCTCCGCAAGGCAATCAAACAAGCTAAGCGTCAGTATAGAGACAAAGTAGAATCGCAATTCAACGGCTCAGACACAAGAGGTATGTGGCAGGGTCTACAGTCAATCACGGATTACAAAAAGAAAACCAGCCCAGTCACGGACCAGGATGCCTTGCTCCCAGGCAGACTAAATAACTTTTTTGCCCGCTTTGAGGACAATACAGTGCCACTGACACGACCCGCAACCAAAACATGCGGACTCTCCTTTACTGCAGCCGAGGTAAGTAAAACATTTAAACGTGTTAACCCTCGCAAGGCTGCAGGCCCAGACGGCATCCCCAGCCGCGCCCTCAGAGCATGCGCAGACCAGCTGGCTGGTGTGTTTACGGACATATTCAATCGATCCCTATCCCAGTCTGCTGTTCCCACATGCTTCAAGAGGGCCACCATTGTTCCTGTTCCCAAGAAAGCTAAGGTAACTGAGCTAAACGACTACCGCCCCGTAGCACTCACCTCCGTCATCATGAAGTGCTTTGAGAGACTAGTCAAGGACCATAGCACCTCCACCCTACCTGACACCCTAGACCCACTCCAATTTGCTTACCGCCCAAATAGGTCCACAGACGATGCAATCTCAACCACACTGCACACTGCCCTAACCCATCTGGAGAAGAGGAATACCTATGTGAGAATGCTGTTCATCGACTACAGCTCAGCATTTAACACCATAGTACCCTCCAAACTCGTTCCTGGGTCTCGACCCCGCCCTGTGCAACTGGGTACTGGACTTCCTGACGGGCCGCCCCCAGGTGGTGACGGTAGGTAACAACATCTCCACCCCGCTGATCCTCAACACTGGGGCCCCACAAGGGTGTGTTCTGAGCCCTCTCCTGTACTCCCTGTTCACCCATGACTGCATGGCCACGCACGCCTCCAACTCAATCATCAAGTTTGCGGACGACACAACAGTGGTAGGCTTGAATACCAACAACGACGAGACGGCCTACAGGGAGGAGGTGAGGGCCCTCGGAGTGTGGTGTCAGGAAAATAACCTCACACTCAACGTCAACAAAACTAAGGAGATGATTGTGGACTTCAGGAAACAGCAGAGGGAACACCCCCCTATCCACATCGATGGAACAGTAGTGGAGAGGGTAGTAAGTTTTATGTTCCTCGGCGTACACATCACAGACAAACTGAATTGGTCCACCCACACAGACAGCATCGTGAAGAAGGCGCAGCAGCGCCTCTTCAACCTCAGGAGGCTGAAGAAATTCGGCTTGTCACCAAAAGCAAACACAAACTTCTACAGATGCACAATCGAGAGCATCCTGTTGGGCTGTATCACCGCCTGGTACGGCAACTGCTCCGCCCACAACCGTAAGGCTCTCCAGAGGGTAGTGAGGTCTGCACAACGCATCACCGGGGGCAAACTACCTGCCCTCCAGGACACCTACACCACCCGATGTCACAGGAAGGCCATAAAGATCATCAAGGACAACAACCACCTGAGCCACTGCCTGTTCACCCCGCTATCATCCAGAAGGCGAGCTCAGTACAGGTGCATCAAAGCTGGGACCGAGAGACTGAAAAACAGCTTCTATCTCAAGGCCATCAGACTGTTAAACAGCCACCACTAACTTTGAGTGGCTGCTGCCAACACACTGACTCAACTCCAGCCACTTTAATAATGGGAATTGATGGGAATTGATGTAAAATATATCACTAGCCACTTTAAACAATGCTACTTAATATAATGTTTACATACCCTACATTATTTATCTCATATGTATACGTATATACTGTACTCTATATCATCTACTGCATCTTTATGTAATACATGTATCACTAGCCACTTTAAACTATGCCACTTTGTTTACATACTCATCTCATATGTATATACTGTACTCGATACCATCTACTGCATCTTGCCTATGCCGCTCTGTACCATCACTCATTCATATATCTTTATCCCTTTACACTTGTGTGTATAAGGTAGTAGTTTTGGAATTGTTAGCTAGATTACTCGTTGGTTATTACTGCATTGTCGGAACTAGAAGCACAATCATTTCACTACACTCGCATTAACATCTGCTAACCATGTGTATGAGACAAATAAAATGTGATTGATTTGATTTGAGTTTATCTATTTTTTATTTGTTTTCTAATTCTTTGTGGGTCTGTGTGATCTGTGGGAAATATGTGTCTCTAATGTGGCCAGACATTTGGCAGGAGGTTAGGAAGTGCAGCTCAGTTTCAACCACATGTTGTGGGCAGTGTTCACAGTTTCTCAGTTTCTCTGTTTCTCTGTTTTTGTAGAAAAACTTTTTGTGGAAGGTACTACACCGCACACAGACCCCTTCACACACTCAATGTTGTCGAGATACATTGAGTTTCCTTGTAGGCCGATTTGTCAGGGAAACTGTGAAGCCAGCTCTACAGCCTGTTTCGGAATGAGTCTTTTATTAAACAATGTGAAACAAGGTTTCTGTTTGATCCTTTTCATGACATCATGCATAGCTGTTCTTTATATGGCCTAAAATAAATGTGTTCATATGGTCACAGTATTATCTATAGGTTTTAATGAAAAACAATAAACATACACATTTAATAACAGACTCAGGTATTCTGCCACGGTGTACTCTCTGTTTAGAGACAGATAGCATTCTAATTTGTTCCGTTTTTGGGTTGATTCTTTCCATTGTGTTAAATAGTTAACTTTCTGCTTTCTCATAATTTGGTTGTGTCTAATTGTGTTGCTGTCCTGAGGCTCTGTGGGGTCTGTGTTTGTGAAGGGACTCTTCTCTCTGTAGGTGAGGGCTTTGTGGTGGAATGTGTGGGCATCGCTTGCTTTTAGATGGTTGAAGGATTTAACAGCTCTTTTCTGGATGTTCATAACTAGGTAGTATAATCTTAATTCTGATCTGCATTGTCTGGGTGTTTGCGTTCTACACAAAGTATATTTTTGCTGAATTCTGCATGCAGAGTATCAATTGGGTGTTTATCATATTTTTTAAATTATTGGTTGGTGAGTGGACCCCAGACCTCACAACCATAGAGGGCAATGGGTTCTATAACTGATTCAAGTATTTTTAGCCAGATCCTAATTGGGATGTTGATGTTGATGTTCCTTTTGATGGCGTAGAAGGCCCTTCTTGCCTTGTCTCTTAGATTGTTCACAGCCGTGTGGAAGTTACCTGTGGTGTTGATGTTTAGGCCGAGGTAGGTGTAAATATTTGTCTGCTCTAGGTCACCAGTGTGTAGATTGAATTTGTATTTGTGGTCCTGGGAACTGGACCTTTTTTGGAACACCATTATTTTTGTGTTACTGAGATTTACTGTCAGGGCCCAGGTCTGGCAGAATCTGTACAGAAGATCTAGGTGCTGCTGCTGTAGACCCTCCTTGGTTGGTGACAGAAGCACCAGATAATCTGCAAACAGTAGACATTTGACTTCTGAGTCCAGTACAGTGAGGCCGGGTGCTGCAGTCTGCAGCCATTTTAACATTTGCTCAGTACATTGTTTTCACTGAGGAAATTAGAGTCTGCCGTTAATGATAATGCAGAGGATTTTTCAGAGATTGGTTTTGACGCAGATTCCACTGTAATTATTAGGGTCAAATTTGTCTCCACTTTTATGGATTGGGTCCTTGGTTCCAAATATTGGGGAAGATGCCTGAGCTGAGGATGATGTTAAAGAGTTTAAGTATAGCTGTCAAGGGGTGTGTAACTGGTGGCAGGGAAGTCAAACTCAGGAGAGCAGAACTTGGTAAATGGCCAGAGCTGTTTAATGCACATAACTACCAGTTTACAAAAATAACAAAACACACATGGGCACAAAACAATCAACAATTCCCGACAAGGACATGAGGGAAACAGAAGGAACATATACAACATGGAATTAGGGAATTGAAACCAGGTGAGTGTGAAAACAAGACAAAACAAATGGAACGACGATGGCTAGAAGACCGGTGACGTCGACCGCCGAACACCGCCCGAACAAGGAGAGGAACCGAGCCAATTGGAATTTGTGATCTGTATATTTTATAATTTTATTTAGAATACCATCAACATCACAGACCTTTTTGGGTTGACTGCTAGCTGCACTGCTGTGCACGGTGTTAACTATCATCTGGACCTAGCTGCTCTGCTGTGCACAGTGTTAACCAGCATCTGGACCTAGCTGCTCTGCTGTTCACAGTGTTAACTATCATCTGGACCTAGCTGCTCTGCTGTGCACAGTGTTAACCAGCATCTGGACCTAGCTGCTCTGCTGTGCACGGTGTTAACTATCATCTGGACCTAGCTGCTCTGCTGTGCACAGTGTTAACCAGCATCTGGACCTAGCTGCTCTGCTGTGCACAGTGTTAACTATCATCTGGACCTAGCTGCTCTGCTGTGCACAGTGTTAACTATCATCTGGACCTAGCTGCTCTGCTGTGCACAGTGTTAACTATCATCTGGACCTAGCTGCACGGCTCCCGAGAGGCGCAGCAGTGTAAGGCACTGCATCTCAGTGCTAGAGGCGTCGCTACAGACCCTGGTTGTATCCTGGGCTGTATCACAACCAGACGTGATTGGGAGACCCATAGGGCAGCGCACAATTGGCCCAGCGTCGTCCGGCGCTAGGGTTTGGTCGGGGGAATAAGAATCATTGTAAATAAGAATTTCTTCTTAACTGACTTAACTACTTAAATAAAGGTTAAATAAAAAGTATATTTAAAAAACGCTGTGCACAGGGTTTCTATTAATGTATTGCACCTCCTATAACCCACCCCCACTTCCTCCCTCCTCCTCCAGGCCAATAACCCCCATGAGTGGCTGCAGGTGGACTTCCTGGTTATAAAACGCATCACAGGGGTCATCACTCAGGGGGCGTGGTCTATTCTGACTCAGATGATGGTGACAGAGTTCTCTGTAACCATTAGCGACAACGGCAACTCCTGGTCCAACGTGGTTAACGAGGGAACGCAAAGAGAGAAGGTATCACACACACATCACTCATTATCATCAGATTTATCACAGGCTACATTTCAGTACACACACACCTTCCTTAGCATGCAGGGAAAATGTGATCTGCAACCAAGCAGATTTACGAGACCTGATTTTGTAAAGAGCACAAACAGTGACAACGCTGTAACATGTTTAACTTTGAGTTTCCGAACTGGGTTTTGTGAGCCAGCTCTGTTTGACTCTGCCTCCTCCTTCCTCCCAGATGTTCTTGGGGAACATTGAGCCAGATGAGGAGATGCTGAACCTCTTTGATCCTCCTCTGTTTGCCCGCTTCATACGGATCCACCCCAGAGGCTGGCTCAACGACATAGCCCTGCGCCTGGAGTTCATGGGCTGTGACACCCAGCAGCGACACTGAGAGACAGGGCAGGGGTCCCCACTGTGCAGCTCCACACTCAGGCCCACCTCATCTTTGTCTCTTCTATTTAATGAGCATAGCAGTGACGTGATGATCATGAAATAGTCATGTCATTGATGGATGAACAGAGTGAGTTTAAAAGGTTTGTTTAGCTAGGATCAGAGTCATAAATGATATGCTGTTGTAGTATGTCTATTGATGAGCTTCAACTGAGAATAGCTCTTAGGTCTGGTCACTCCACTATCAACAGTATAACACATTACGTCAGTTTATGAAGACTGAGTCTCAGACGGTTTGTCTCATGTACAATATATACTACTACAAACACTATGACTTCAGACATTCCGGATGTGATCCAATACATGTCAATAGTACAGTATAACAGTTATTTCTGTCTGGATGTGACCGACTACAGTAATCTGTACAGTACTGTATGTATATGCAATGTATCATATGCACTGAGGGGAGAGGGATAGAGTTTATATTGTTAAATAAAATTGGAATTATATCAAGCCTGGTCCCAGAGGTCAGTGTTGCGACACTTCCCTGCATGCACACACACACACACACACGTCCTCCCATGCTTTCTCATCATGTCCTGTTCACCATCTCCCTTCCGTGACAGGAAGCAGTTTTGTCTTTGCTTTTGTTTTGTTCCTTTGCTCCAGCCCAGGGGGACATTGGCAGTGGCTCGGTGTTTCTCTACGATTAGGGATGGTTGTTTCACCTTCCTTTGCCTCATTCCCGTCTCTCCAGACTGTTATTTAGTCTTATCCACTTCTCACAGTCTCTCAAGCCATTGGCAAGTGTGATTCATTTTGTATAAAAACAGACACAGAGAGAGAAAGACAGCAGTGTGTGTGTGAGAGAGGAAGAGAGACAGCAGCATGTGTGAGAGAGGAAGAGAGCAGTGTGTGTGTGTGAGAGGGAGTACAGTGAGCAGTGTGTGTGTGAGAGAGGAAGAGAGCAGTGTGTTTGTGAGAGAGGAAGAGAAAAGTGTGTTTGAGAGAGAGGGAGTACAGTGAGCAGTGTGTTTGTGAGAGAGGAAGACAGCAGTGTGTTTGTGAGAGAGGAAGACAGCAGTGTGTTTGTGAGAGAGGAAGACAGCAGTGTGTTTGTGAGAGAGGAAGACAGCAGTGTGTTTGTGAGCGAGGAAGAGAGCAGTGTGTTTGTGAGAGAGGGAGTACAGTGAGCAGTGTGTGTGTGAGAGAGGAAGACAGCAGTGTGTTTGTGAGAGAGGAAGACAGCAGTGTGTTTGTGAGAGAGGGAGTACAGTGAGCAGTGTGTGTGTGAGAGAGGAAGACAGCAGTGTGTTTGTGAGAGAGGAAGACAGCAGTGTGTTTGTGAGAGAGGAAGACAGCAGTGTGTTTGTGAGAGAGGAAGACAGCAGTGTGTGTGTGAGAGAGGAAGAGAGCAGTGTGTTTGTGAGAGAGGGAGTACAGTGAGCAGTGTGTGTGTGAGAGAGGAAGACAGCAGTGTGTTTGTGAGAGAGGAAGACAGCAGTGTGTTTGTGAGAGAGGAAGACAGCAGTGTGTTTGTGAGAGAGGAAGACAGCAGTGTGTGTGTGAGAGAGGAAGACAGCAGTGTGTTTGTGAGAGAGGAAGACAGCAGTGTGTGTGTGAGAGAGGAAGACAGCAGTGTGTTTGTGAGAGAGGAAGACAGCAGTGTGTTTGTGAGAGAGGAAGACAGCAGTGTGTTTGTGAGAGAGGAAGACAGCAGTGTGTTTGTGAGAGAGGAAGACAGCAGTGTGTTTGTGAGAGAGGAAGACAGCAGTGTGTTTGTGAGAGAGGAAGACAGTGTGTTTCTGAGAGAGGAAGACAGTGTGTTTGTGAGAGAGGGAGTACAGTGAGCAGTGTGTTTGTGAGAGAGGAAGACAGCAGTGTGTTTGTGAGAGAGGAAGACAGCAGTGTGTTTGTGAGAGAGGAAGACAGCAGTGTGTTTGTGAGAGAGGAAGACAGCAGTGTGTTTGTGAGAGAGGAAGACAGCAGTGTGTTTGTGAGAGAGGAAGACAGCAGTGTGTTTGTGAGAGAGGAAGACAGCAGTGTGTTTGTGAGAGAGGAAGACAGCAGTGTGTTTGTGAGAGAGGAAGACAGCAGTGTGTTTGTGAGAGAGGAAGACAGCAGTGTGTTTGTGAGAGAGGAAGAGAGCAGTGTGTTTGTGAGAGAGGGAGTACAGTGAGCAGTGTGTTTGTGAGAGAGGAAGACAGCAGTGTGTTTGTGGACACTGGGCACATAAATCCTCTCGTTATCAGCGCCTCACTGAGGAAGTTGACCACAAAGCCGTGTTGTTTGGTTTGGATGAGGAGAACAAACAGACAACTCTGCTGGACAAATGTTGGCAAAAACATCCCACGAGGCACAAACTGGTTGAATCAATTGTTTCCACGTTATTTAAACTCCAAAAATCTGTGATGACATTGAATCAATGTGGAAATCTGATTGGATTTGAGAGGGGAAAAAAATCAGCGTAAGGGCATGTATTTTTTTCACCCAATTTTTTACCTAAATCCAATGACATGTCTGGAATTTTGATTGATTTCAAGTCGAATTCACATTAGTTGACAACTCAACCAAATATAGATCCAAACTAGACGTTGAACTGACGTTTGTGCCCAGTGGGATGACAGACAGAAAGTAGCATGTCACACTTCATCCCTGTCCAAACAATAACAGAACACAATCCCTATCACCATAGGAACAGAAACATGTATATTCAGCTGGTTTTCACTCCAATAAAACCTTAATAGGTCTTAATCATACTAGCATCCTGTCCAGGGGATGTACTTGTACATGAAGCTTCCTCACGCTACAGAAACAGGACATAGGCCCTAAGAGGACAGGAGACCGGCCCGTAGGGGCATGTTGGGGCCTTTCTGGTTCAGACAAGGCAGAACTTACTTTACTTAGTCATGTAAGCAATGATGACTGGACTCTGTTTTATATTTGGCAAACCCTCCTCTCTGTGTGTGTAAGTTAGTTTGTAACAACAATACAAATCATGTGACACCATCAAAGGAGCCTTCGTGTCAGATTGGTGTGAGAGAAGTTTCAGAACAGAGAAGCAGTTAGTAGTCCCTGGTGGTATGAGTCACACCTACTATGGAAACACCCATATGATTTCTATTACATCTCTTCCTCCTGGAACCTCAGGCCCCTTGTCCACAGAACAATCATTCCCCTATAAATAAAATGTGCCAAAATCGTAAGTAGATTTCACAATGTGTAAAAACTTTATGGTTATGCAATCTGAGATGATTCCATTGATCTGTGTGTGGTAATACTGTACTATGGCATAGTGGGGTTTTATTTTATTTTTGTGTGCTCCTTTACATAGTGAATATGAAGTGTCATATCTAGGTTGTCCCTAGAAACAATAGGGTTTAGTTGTGTTCAATAGTTCTACAGTATGACTCACTGTGTTCTGAAGGGGAGAAGACGCCCTCTTCTGGAGACACTGTGCAAGTGCATTACTTAGCTACTGTTCGGTCCCTACAGGCCAACCAAGCAACCTATCCTTCCTACAAGAGCCATCTTGTAGCCCCTTCCCCATTCACACACAGGAGAAAGCAGATAGTAACAGAAAACCATCTGTGCAACATTTTGGCAACAACCCCCGTGTCCAGCCACACAGTCCCCTGCTCCCCAACACTGTACTTAAAACTAATTCCCTCAAACTAATTATCCACCCATCCATCCATCCATCCATCCATCCCAGGCCAGGCTCAGACCTGCTTAGCCTGAATGTAGCCACCAGAGAGGGGTGCAACAGGGTAGTACAACATGCCTGACTGCTGGTAGTTCTAAGACCTCACCAGAATTCTGGTGGTTATTTTCTGGTGCATTCAACGGCGCATGCTCGCTAACTCATTTTTGATTGGCAATTACGGTGATGCGGCCTCTGCAGAAGTCAGCCCATTCAAACGTCTTGCGCTTCGCTTAGCAGCGCACTGAGCGCAGTTGAGAAGTTGTCAAGGAAGTGAGTTTGTGTTTAAACAAGACCTCACACCATCACCTACCGTCAACCAATCATGTCAATGCACAGCTATTAGGAGTCCTCCACATGCGTCACCGACCGCCATATGCTGCCTCTGACCACATTTTTGGATCAATCATAAATTGTATTTCAGTGAGTAAAGTGGGTCAAATGGGAGAGCGGGGAGCAGAGGGAGAGTCTACATTCCAAATGGCACCCTTTTCCCTATGTAGTGTACCCTATTTATTATGTGTAGTGCACCCTAACGGCTCTGTTCAAAAGTAGGGCACAATAACAGACAATTTATGCTTGATACGAAAATGTGGTCAGAGGCGCCATATGGATGGTGTTGCACAATCGCGGAGTCTCTGGAGGCATGCAGAGGCCACATTGAGTTCCATACTGAATCGCTGTATAAACACAAACTCACTTCCTTGACAACTTCCTTCACAACAGATCTGCGCTGCTCTGCGAAGCGCAATAAGTATGAATGCCCTTATTTCTGCAGAGCCCATATCACCGTGAATGCTGCACTGCCAATGCAGATGTGAGATTGACCGTATAGCGATTTTAAAGGGAATAGGGTACACTACATAGGGAATAGGGTACACTACATAGGGAATAGGGTGCCATTTGGGATGTAACCAACAGCTTGACACTTGGCTGCACTGATCCGGGGTCATGGAAATATGTCGCAGTCAGGGCACGGATAACAGGCATCATTTAATTTCTCCCTGAGTCATACTGAGACTGAGCTAACAGAACATCACATCATTTAACATCACATAACACATTTACGGTAATCATAGCTACTGTCAGACATAACTAAACCATGTTCATATGCAAATATGGAAGTTAGTCAGAGGGCTAAAATATACACTGTTTCCCAATTAGTCAGACATAATATCACATAGTTTAAACTATAGCATATAGAAATATGCCAGTTAGTCAGAGGGCAGTTAACACACACCATGATGCTCAGCCTCAGTGCATTTTGCAATGAGTCATACTGTGTCTCACACACACACACACACACACACACACACACACACTTACTAGAAGTATGTTATTTCCAGAGACATACAGTATAATGCTGTGGATGGCATTACTCAGCTGGCCAGAGAAAACTCATGCAGTTCCCATCATTTTACACGATAACAAACTGTGTTTTATTACAGATCCGAAATAACTTGACATGTATCTAGCAGCATCTTCATTTCAAATCTTGTGGTTCCAATTGTTAGAACATTTCTGGAAAAAATACAATGGAAAATATACATATCTGAAAAGTTGAGGTTCAGGAAGAGATTGGTGACAGTTGGTAGGAAATCTGAGGTGAGAGTTGTGATGAAAATAACAGCAGAAACATTGTGCAAGAGATGAGATAAAATATTAAACAAGAGCAGCACAGTCATGTACAGTCTATGAGTGACACCGTCAGGGGGGTGTACAGTCTACGGGTTGTACAGTCTTCGGGTTATACGGCAAAAGCTAAAAGAAGAAGAAACTAGGTAGGTGTGGTCAGAAGTATGCAGATGTGGGATACGTCCCAAATGGCTCTCTATTCCCTATATAGTGTGTTTGTTTTTTTACCAGGATCCATAGGGCTCTGGTCAAAAGTAGTCCGCTATAAAGGGAATTAGGGCTCCATTTGGGACAGACCCTTGGTGTACACCAGCCCAAGGACGTAATAAAAAGAGGACTGTAATTTGACCTTATCTAACAGCCCTGTCTAACACACACTGGGCTGGATCAGACTAAAAAATGACATTGTTTGGGAGAAAAGTCCCAAAAGATCACCGGGGTTCAGAATGCTATGGCTGCTATGGGGTGAGATACAATTAAAATACCAACAATATTAGGAAACAAAATGTAATAATGTAGTTATTTAAGCCGTGTACATATGAAGATGTATAATGAGATTCTACTCTCATTGAGTACATGCAAGCCTATGTGACCCTATCTGTGACCGTTCCTTGAACTGGTACTGGGCCTAAAGATTTCAGGTGCAATATGCACTAGTGCCCACTCAGAAAACACTGCAGAGACAACAGGACTTTGACTAACCAAACAGTGTTTAAGCAAACAACACCATGAAGGCTGCATGTTTCACTGTCAGTCATTAACCACTCCTGTCCAAATATGTCTCAGCGGTTAAACATCTAATATTTCAATAGCTGATCTCATCAAAACAGAAACAGAATAATGACCAGAGTTAAACTAAACAAGATAATGAACAAAAGTACATCTTGTAGTGTTTGATTACTCATCTACAGTATAAGAATAAGGATGCTTGATGAGCCAACAGCACTCACAATGGTTCAATCTGGTTTAAACCAGGCTATATCCAGCAAGCTCTCTGACCAACTATAGGAGAATGATCTAAATAAATCATCAAAAATGACATATTGTATTGCAGCTTGCATGATCAAACAAGGTTTCCTCTTTCCATCTATCCTAAGGATGATAATGCACGGTGAGCTAGCGGGCTCTCCGGCCAGATGTAGGAGATATAGGAGCAGCATGGCGGTGAGATCAACAGAAGAGAGAACAGACGGAGGAACTTAATGAGGTAGAGATAACTTGTCCACTCAGTCTGCAGCCTTAATGGAGGCTAGGACCATAGGGATAAAAGCTATATTATATGGCAGGTACTGAACTGTCAGAGGGAATGAATGACATTTGGAGTAGCAGGAAGGAAAAATAAAGAGTTTAAAAAGTATGGGTCACAGCCAGATGATCGAGAAGGAAGGTACATCTCATATACACATACAGGTCTGACCAGAGCATCTAGTAAAGCAACAATAATGAGTATTAATAACTGGAGTTTTTGGGAAGATGTTGGCAGTATGTGAAGCTCTGTGGCTCTGAAACTAACAACTGGTATAAAAAACTACTACAAGCAACCATTTCATTTCACTTGGAAGTATGATGTCATAATTTGAAGAATGCCAACATATTTAACTAGATTACTGAGGTATTGACGTCTTTGTCCTCTCTCTGTTTCCCTCTCTGTCCTACCATTAGGTCTAGGCTGTGTCCCAAATGTCACTCTATTCCCTTTATAGTGTGGTACTTTTGACCACAGGGAATGGGGTGCCATTCGGAAGACTCATATTCAAACCTTCTGTCGTGCGTAAAATGTAGTCTCATGTAGGTAAAGTGATCCGTTTAAAATGTATGAAATGTAACAGCAACTGCAATTTATTGTATTTCACTACTAGGGTGAAAATCTCCATGAGACAGTATCTGGTTATTACCGTGATGACGCATGAACCCAACAACCAGTATGTTGTCATCTGAAGATAAGAAGCAGCAAACTCATCAACAAAGAGTCATCAGTTTGATGTGGACCAATGGGAATCAAGCTAAAAAAAGGACCTAGCCAATGAGTGCATGCATGTAATATCAATCGTTCTCTGGTCTGTGGACCAATGCCCAAACACACACAGCAAAAACTATGGCCTTTCGATTCAAAATTAAGCTCAATGCACTTCATGTAGATTTGGATTGTTTGCAAAAAACCTGGCAGACTAAAAGGTTATTTTTCTTTTCTTTCCAATTTTCACTTAGTCATATATTGACGCTAATGGGAGTCTGAAAGTGGATGTTAGGATTCACCCCCATAGGAATAACAAGATCCAAATGCCATTGTAAGAGACAGATCGTAAAAACAAATTTAAAAAAACATTTAGAAACTTAAAAACAACATAAACAAATCTGCAGAGTAAATAAAACATTGGCAAAACTTCTCAGAGGTGTGTTTACTTTAAAGTATCCACACTTGTGTATGAAAACGATGTGATTGACTTAAAGTCTTAGAAATGTGACTGTTAAAAAAATGGATTTAAGGCTCTAAAGTCAGAAGCCGGTAAATAATGTTCTGTTTGGTCTGGTACTCTCTATCCGTAGCTCCGCCATGGCACAGGTTACATATGGAAAAACTGCATAAGTACGTACAGTGGAGAGAACAAGTATTTGATACACTGCCGATTTTGCAGGTTTTCCTACTTACAAAGCATGTAGAGGTCTGTCATTTTTATCATAGGTACACTTCAACTGTGAGAGACGGAATCTAAAACAAAAATCCAGAAAATCACATTGTATGATTTTTAAGTAATTCATTTGATCACCTACCAAACAGTAAGAATTCAGGCTCTCACAGACCTGTTCGTTTTTCTTTAAGAAGCCCTCCTGTTCTCCACTCATTACCTGTATTAACTGCACCTGTCCACACACTCAATCAAACAGACTCCAACCTCTCCACAATGGCCAAGACCAGAGAGTTGTGTAAGGAAAACAGGGATAAAATTGTAGACCTGCACAAGGCTGGGATGGGCTACAGGACAATTGGCAAGCAGCTTGGTGAGAAGGCAACAACTGTAGGCAAAATTATTAGAAAATGGAAGAAGTTCAAGATGACGGTCAATCACGCTCGGTCTGGGGCTCCATGCAAGATCTCACCTCGTGGGGCTCATCAATGATCATGAGGAAGGTAAGGGATCAGCCCAGAACTACACAGCAGGACCTGGTCAATGACCTGAAGAGAGCTGGGACCACAGTCTCAAAGAAAACCATTAGTAACACACTACGCCGTCATGGATTAAAATCCTGCAGCGCACGCAAGGTCCCCCTGCTCAAGCCAGCGCATGTCCAGGCCCGTCTGAAGTTTGCCAATGACCATCTGGATGATCCAGAGGAGGAATGGGAGAAGGTCATGTGGTCTGATGAGACAAAAATAGAGCTTTTTGGTCTAAACTCCACTCGCCGTGTTTGGAGGAAGAAGAAGGATGAGTACAACCTCAAGAACACCATCCCAACCGTGAAGCATGGTGGTGGAAACATCATACTTTGGGGATGCTTTTCTGCAAAGGGGACAGGACGACTGCACCGTATTGAGGGGAGGATTGGATGGGGCCATGTATCGCGAGATCTCTGCCAACAATCTCCTTCCCTTAGTAAGAGCATTGAAGATGGGTTGTGGCTGGGTCTTCCAGCATGACAACGACCCAAAACACACAGCCAGGGCAACTAAGGAGTGGCTCCGTAAGAAGCATCTCAAAGTCCTGGAGTGGCCTAGCCAGTCTCCAGACCTGAACCCAATAGAACATCTTTGGAAGGAGCTGAAAGTCCGTATTGTCCAGCAACAGCCCCGAAACCTGAAGGATCTGGAGAAGGTCTGTATGGAGAAGTGGGCCAAAATCCCTGCTGCAGTGTGTGCAAACCTGGTCAAGAACTACAGGAAATGTATGATCTCTGTAATTGCAAACAAAGGTTTCTGTACAAAATATTAAGGTCTGCTTTTCTGATGTATCAAATACTTATGTCATGCAATAAAATGCAAATTAATTACTTAAAAATCATACAATGTGATTTTCTGGATTTTTGTTTTAGATTCCGTCTCTCACAGTTGATAAAAATGACAGACCTCTACATGCTTTGTAAGTAGGAAAACCTGTAAAATCAGCAGTGTATCAAATACTTGTTCTCCCCACTGTATGTGGTTGAGGTGACTTTGTTTTAGTGGCTTTTCCAAGATGGAATCGCCATTGAGACCTATTGTAAAATACAAAATTGAAACAGATGTGTTCTTCCTTGATCGATCAGAAACAAAAAAATAATTGAAACTTGCAAAATATAACTGCAATAAGTTATCATAATAACATAAATATTTCAAATGTCCTATATTATGCCCTAGATCTACACTACCGGTCAAAAGTTTTCAAACACCTACTCATTCAAGGCTTTTTCTTTATTTTTACTATTTTATACATTGTAGAATAATAGTGAAGACATCAACACTATGAAATAACACATATGGAATATGAAAAAAAAGTGTTTTCATCATAGGTACACATCAACTATGACAGACAAAATAAGAAAAAAAAATCCAGAAAATCACATTGTAGGATTTTTAATGAATTTATTTGCAAATTATGGTGGAAAATAAGTATTTGGTCACCTACAAACAAGCAAGATTTCTGGCTCTCACAGACCTGTAACTTCTTTAAGAGGCTCCTCTGTCCTCCACTCGTTACCTATATTAATGACACCTGTTTGAACTTGTTATCAGTATAAAAGACACCTGTCCACAACCTCAGTCACACTCCAAACTCCACTATGGCCAAGACCAAAGAGCTGTCAAAGGACACCAGAAACAAAATTGTAGACCTGCACCAGGCTGGGAAGACTGAATCTGCAATAGGTAAGCAGCTTGGTTTGAAGAAATCAACTGTGGGAGCAATTATTAGGAAATGGAAGACATACAAGACCACTGATAATCTCCCTCGATCTGGGGCTCTACGCAAGATCTCACCCCGTGGGGTCAAAATGATCACAAGAACGGTGAGCAAAAATCCCAGAACCACACGGGGGGGACCTAGTGAATGACCTGCAGAGAGCTGGGACCAAAGTAACAAAGCCTACCATCAGTAACACACTACGCCACCAGGGACTCAAATCCTGCATTGCCAGACGTGTCCCCCTGCTTAAGCCAGAACATGTCCAGGCCCATCTGAAGTTTGCTAGAGAGCATTTGGATGATCCAGAAGAAGATTGGGAGAATGTCATATGGTCAGATGAAACCATAATATAACTTTTTGGTAAAAACTCAACTCGTCGTGTTTGGAAGACAAAGAATGCTCAGTTGCATCCAAAGAACACCATACCTACTGTGAAGCATGGGGGTGGAAACATCATGCTTTGGGGCTGTTTTTATGCAAAGGGACCAGGACGACTGATCGTGAGATTTTGAGTGAAAATCTCCTTCCATCAGCAAGGGCATTGAAGATGAAACGTGGCTGGGTCTTTCAGCTTGACAATGATCCCAAACACAACGCCCGGGCAACGAAGGAGTGGCTTCGTAAGAAGCGTTTCAAGGTCCTGGAGTGGCCTAGCCAGTCTCCAGATCTCAACCCCATAGGAAATCTTTGGAGGTAGTTGAAAGTCCATGTTGCCCAGCAACAGCCCCAAAACATCACTGCTCTAGAGGAGATCTGCATGGAGGAATGGGCCAAAATACAAGCAACAGTGTGTGAAAACCTTGTGAAGACTTACAGAAAACGTTTGACCTCATTGCCAACAAAGGGTATATAACAAAGTATTGAGATAAACTTTTGTTATTGACCAAATACTTATTTTCCACCATTTCTTGCAAATAAATTCATTAAAAATCCTACAATGTGATTTTCTGGATTTTTTTATCTCATTTTGTCTGTCATAATTGAAGTGTACCTATGATGAAAATTACAGGCCTCTCTCATCTTTTTAAGTGGGAGAACTTGCACAATTGGTGGCTGACTAAATACTTTTTTGCCCCACTGTAGGTTGGAGTCATTTTTCAACCACACCACAAATTTCTTGATAACAAACTATAGCTTTGGTAAGTCGGTTAGGACATCTACTTTGCGCATGACACAAGTCATTTTTCCAACAATTGTTTACAGACGGATTATCTCACTTATAACTATCACAATTCCAGTGGGACAGAAGTTTACATACACTAAGCTGACTGTGTCAATTGGAGGTGTACCTGTGGATGTATTTCAAGGCCTACCTTCAAGCTGAAATAAATAATTCTCTCTACTATTATTCTGACATTTCACAATCTTAAAATAAAGTAGTGATCCTAACTGACCTAAAACAGGGAATTTTTATTCAGATTAAATGTTAGGAACTGTGAAAAACTTAATTTAAATGTATTTGGCTAAGGTGTATGTAAACTTCTGTATTTTATATTTGAGATTCTTCAAATAGCCACACTTTACCTTGATGACAGCTTTATACCACATGATTCCATATGTGTTATTTCATAGTTTTGATGTCTTCACTATTATTCTACAAGGTAGAAAATAATAAAAAATAAAGAATAATGAGTAGGTGTTCTAAAACTTTTAACCGGTAGTGTATATAATGAAACACCTACAGACAGAAAGAACATAACATTAAATAAAGTGTGAAATGCTTGTGGTCTAGACAGAGAAGTACAAAGTACTTTCTGAATAATCTGAACATACTGAAGCATATTAAAACATTTACATACTCTGATTCCAGACGTAACAGAATTTTACAAATATTTGTTTTCAGGCGGCCAGCTCTATATGCTACACACTTATTGTGTGAATTCACATTTTGAAGTCTAAAACCATTTTAAATGAGCTGAAAGACACAGGGAACGAGTGCACTGTTTTGGATTGTGTGACACCCAGGTCCTATGATAATGCCAATCGTCTCTCTCTTCGTTCAAGTAGGATAATCAGTGACATGTTCCTCCTTTACTTCAGAGGGGGGAAAAAACTTCTCCCCCTCTTTCCTTAGACCATAGGGATCACTGTAAGGAACGAATGGCGTTCAGAGAGGAGAGGGCTTTCTATAGAAACTGTGTCAGAGGTTGAGAGGTACATCATCAGGTAGTCCATGGTCAGGGGCCGGGGTTCAGGGGGGCAGGGGTTCAGGGGCCGGGGTTCAGGGGCGAGGGGGAAGGGAGGAGGTGCAGGGACGGACATATCTCAAGTGCTGGTGAATAGAATCCCTGAGAGAAAGAAGAAGGAAGAGAAAAATATCAAGTATCTGTGTGTGTGTGTGTGTGTGTGTGTGTGTGTGTGTGTGTGTGTGTGTGTGTGGTGTGTGTGTGTCCTCTCATACCTTTGTGTAGTGCTACTCAGATGTGTGTCTCCACGTCAGTGTACCCAGGCATCATGTTTCCGTTAGAGCAGGCCGCCGGGGGCAGCATATGATCCCTGCTGGGGTCATCTGGCCCCCCATCCTGACCTGCAAAGGCTCTCTGCTGCCGCCGGTGTATCAGGGGCACAAAGAACAGCACAATGCCCCCCACGATGGGAGGACCCCCTGCCAGGTAGAAGGCCACGTTGTAATCACCACAGTAGTCATGCAGGAGTCCTGGGGGACAAGGGAGGGAGAAGTTTCAAGATAGCATCACTGAGCAAATCTCAATTGTATTTCCTTGATTCCTCGTGTCCACTCTCAACGCCTCTATCTCAAAATGAATTGGTGGAGAAGATCTAAGGGAGGAGCTTTTACTTCCGGCGCCGACAGAGATGGCCGCCTCGCTTCGCGTTCCTAGGAAACTATGCAGTTTTTTGTTTTTTTACGTGTTATTTCTTACATTAGTACCCCAGGTCATCTTAGGTTTCATTACATACAGTCGAGAAGAACTACTGAATATAAGATCAGCATCAACTCACCATCAGTACTACCAAGAATATGTTTTTCGCGACGCGGATCCTGTGTTCTGCCTTACAAACAGGACAACTGAGTGGATTCCATGCAGCGACCCCAAAAAAAAACAACTCCGAAAAAGAGGGAAACGAGGCGGTCTTCTGGTCAGACTCCGGAGACGGGCACACCGTGCACCACTCCCTAGCATTCTTCTTGCCAATGTCCAGTCTCTTGACAACAAGGTTGATGAAATCCGAGCATGGGTAGCATTCCAGAGGGACATCAGAGACTGTAACGTTCTTTGCTTCACGGAAACGTGGCTCACTGGAGAGACTCTATCCGAAGCGGTGCAGCCAACGGGTTTCTCCACACATCGCGCAGACAGAAACAAACAACTTTCTGGTAAGAAGAGGGGCGGGGGCGTATGCCTTATGACTAACGTGACATGGTGTGATGAAAGAAACATACAGGAACTCAAATCCTTCTGTTCACCTGATTTAGAATTCCTCACAATCAAATGTAGACCGCATTATCTACCAAGAGAATTCTCTTCGATTATAATCACAGCCGTATATACCCCCCCCAAGCAGACACATCGATGGCTCTGAACAAACTTTATTTAACTCTTTGCAAACTGGAAACCATTCATCCGGAGGCTGCATTCATTGTAGCTGGGGATTTTAACAAGGCTAATCTGAAAACAAGACTCCCTAAATTTTATCAGCATATCGATTGCGCAACCAGGGGTGGAAAGACCTTGGATCACTGTTACTCTAACTTCCGCGACGCATATAAGGCCCTGCCCCGCCCCCCTTTCGGAAAAGCTGACCACGACTCCATTTTGTTGATCCCTGCCTACAGACAGAAACTAAAACAAGAGGCTCCCACGCTGAGGTCTGTCCAACGCTGGTCCGACCAAGCTGACTCCACACTCCAAGACTGCTTCCACCACGTGGACTGGGACATGTTTCGTATTGCGTCAGACAACAACATTGACGAATACGCTGATTCGGTGTGTGAGTTCATTAGAACGTGCGTTGAAGATGTCGTTCCCATAGCAACGATTAAAACATTCCCTAACCAGAAACCGTGGATTGATGGCAGCCTTCGCGTGAAACTGAAAGCGCGAACCACTGCTTTTAATCAGGGGAAGGTGTCTGGTAACATGACCGAATACAAACAGTGCAGCTATTCCCTCCGCAAGGCTATCAAACAAGCTAAGCGTCAGTACAGAGACAAAGTAGAATCTCAATTCAACGGCTCAGACACAAGAGGCATGTGGCAGGGTCTACAGTCAATCACGGACTACAGGAAGAAATCCAGCCCAGTCACGGACCAGGATGTCCTGCTCCCAGGCAGACTAAATAACTTTTTTGCCCGCTTTGAGGACAATACAGTGCCACTGACACGGCCTGCAACGAAAACATGCGGTCTCTCCTTCACTGCAGCCGAGGTGAGTAAGACATTTAAACGTGTTAACCCTCGCAAGGCTGCAGGCCCAGACGGCATCCCCAGCCGCGCCCTCAGAGCATGCGCAGACCAGCTGGCCGGTGTGTTTACGGACATATTCAATCAATCCCTAAACCAGTCTGCTGTTCCCACATGCTTCAAGAGGGCCACCATTGTTCCTGTTCCCAAGAAAGCTAAGGTAACTGAGCTAAACGACTACCGCCCCGTAGCACTCACTTCCGTCATCATGAAGTGCTTTGAGAGACTAGTCAAGGACCATATCACCTCCACCCTACCTGACACCCTAGACCCACTCAAATTTGCTTACCACCCAAATAGGTCCACAGACGATGCAATCTCAACCACACTGCACACCGCCCTAACCCATCTGGACAAGAGGAATACCTATGTGAGAATGCTGTTCATTGACTACAGCTCGGCATTCAACACCATAGTACCCTCCAAGCTCGTCATCAAGCTCGAGACCCTGGGTCTCGACACCGCCCTGTGCAACTGGGTACTGGACTTCCTGACGGGCCGCCCCCAGGTGGTGAGGGTAGGTAACAACATCTCCTCCCCGCTGATCCTCAACACTGGGGCCCCACAAGGGTGCGTTCTGAGCCCTCTCCTGTACTCCCTGTTCACCCACGACTGCGTGGCCACGCACGCCTCCAACTCAATCATCAAGTTTGCGGACGACACAACAGTGGTAGGCTTGATTACCAACAACGACGAGACGGCCTACAGGGAGGAGGTGAGGGCCCTCGGAGTGTGGTGTCAGGAAAATAACCTCACACTCAACGTCAACAAAACTAAGGAGATGATTGTGGACTTCAGGAAACAGCAGAGGGAACACCCCCCTATCCACATCGATGGAACAGTAGTGGAGAGGGTAGCAAGTTTTAAGTTCCTCGGCATACACATCACAGACAAACTGAATTGGTCCACACACACAGACAGCATTGTGAACAAGGCGCAGCAGCGCCTCTTCAACCTCAGGAGGCTGAAGAAATTCGGCTTGTCACCAAAAGCACTCACAAACTTCTACAGATGCACAATCGAGAGCATCCTGGCGGGCTGTATCACCGCCTGGTACGGCAACTGCTCCGCCCACAACCGTAAGGCTCTCCAGAGGGTGGTGAGGTCTGCACAACGCATCACCGGGGGCAAACTACCTGCCCTCCAGGACACCTACACCACCCGATGTCACAGGAAGGCCATAAAGATCATCAAGGACATCAACCACCCGAGCCACTGCCTGTTCACCCCACTATCATCCAGAAGGCGAGGTCAGTACAGGTGCATCAAAGCTGGGACCGAGAGACTGAAAAACAGCTTCTATCTCAAGGCCATCAGACTGTTAAACAGCCACCACTAACATTGAGTGGCTGCTGCCAACACACTGACACTGACTCAACTCCAGCCACTTTAATAATGGGAATTGATGGGAAATGATGTAAATATATCACTAGCCACTTTAAACAATGCTACCTTATATAATGTTACTTACCCTACATTATTCATCTCATATGCATACGTATATACTGTACTCTATATCATCGACTGTATCCTTATGTAATACATGTATCACTAGCCACTTTAAACTATGCCACTTTGTTTACATACTCATCTCATTTGTACATACTGTACTCGATACCATCTACTGTATCTTGCCTATGCTGCTCTGTACCATCACTCATTCATATATCCTTATGTACATATTCTTTATCCCCTTACACTGTGTACAAGACAGTAGTTTTGGAATTGTTAGTTAGATTACTTGTTGGTTATTACTGCATTGTCGGAACTAGAAGCACAAGCATTTCGCTACACTCGCATTAACATCTGCTAACCATGTGTATGTGACAAATAAAATTTGATTTGATTTGATTTGCTATTCACCCACTATCTTGGTGATTCAAGTTGTTTTACCTGTTTGTTTGTTTTATTCCAGGAACTTGCTCAGAACTTATAATTAACGGTCTTAAAAATGTATAAGAAGCTAAGAAATAGTTTATTATTCTGGAGGGCTGTCAGATGGTACAGCATCAGCAGTCAGGCGCCAGCTAGGGGCATGTCTTTGCTTGATAATTTTTACAGGGTAACCATAGAAACCATGTGTACCACTAAATTGGGGTACATTTTGATAAAACGTTCCTCAGCAAAGTGTGTCTAGTGTATGTCCAGGGTGATGGGCAACACTGGCCAAAATATTCAGTCAGGAGCTAGCTAGCTATGTGGCCCTGCCATAAGCAAGAACTGAAAATTACAGATAATTCCTCCAACATCTGGCACTAAGAAAAGAAAGAAATAAAGAGAGAGAGAGAGAGAGAGAGATTCAGCCAGGCCTCACAGGACGCAATGTCAATACAGAACACTGAGGCTCTGAGAAGGAGGACGAGCCGGGAGACAGACCCGGGTTTAAATATTATTTAGAATCTTTCAATTACTTAAGTCATGCTTGATTGAGCTTGCCTGGTGTGATTTAATCAATTATTCAGTCTACTAAAGTGTAGTCTGCAAACCCCGCACATCTGGCACTCAAGGCAGACTCAAGCAAAGCTCAAAGTATAAAAAAATATATCTAACACTATTTGAACCCAGGTCTGCCGGGAGGCGAGCAGACAGGCTTATGTCCAGTCTGGGTGCTCCTGCTGCAGACTGACGGGGCATGATTCCTCCTCCTTCTCACTGGGATCTCTGGAGTGTTTTCAGCCAGAGAAAACTATTCTGAATTGTGCAGATAGACATATGACTCCCTATTCAACATGACTGATACTTGTTCTACGTAATACATTTCTATCAGAATCATTGCATCACTCTGAACAGCACCCTGGTGGTCTGAACAGAAATGTGGCGAGTGGCAGTGGAGCCTGAAGAGTGGCAGTAGAGAGTAGCAGAGCCCCATAAATGCAGCCATAATGTCTACAACCCATCGCTAAACTACCCACTATCCGAGACTACTACTCCCGCTGTAACAAATTACCAGCCCTGGAACTCAGCCACTTTACTCAGGGTGAATCCCAAATTTCACCCTATTCCCTATATAGTACACTACATTTGACCAGAGCTCTATGGGCCCTGGTGAAAAATAGTGCACTCTAAAGGGGATAAGGTGCCATTCGGGATGCACACTCACTCTATTTACTCTATAGACCAGCTACATTCAGAACCAAGACCAATGACGTACATAAACGCAGTGAATATACGTATGTATATGGAGGAGACATGTCAGCTCAACGGCATGATAAACACAAAATACATTATTTTAATCCTACCCCATTTATAATTCCATATGGAATGTGGCTCTCCTCAAATGACTTACAGTGCCTTTGGAAATTATTCAGACCCTTTGACATTTTCCATATTTTGCTAGGTTACAGCCTTATTCTAAAATTGACTAAAATGTTTTTTTTTTCCCTAATCAATCTACACACAATAACCCATAATGACAAAGCAAAAACATGATTTTATAATTTTTTTTTTATATATATATATATATTTACATATGTATTCAGACCTTTGGCAGCTATTACAGCATCAAGACTTCTTGGGTATGACGCTACAAGCTTGACACGCCTGTGTTTGGAGAGTTTCTCCCATTCTTCTCTGCAGATCCTCTCAAGCTCTGTTAGGTTGGATTGGGAGCGTCGCTGCACAGCTATTTTCAGGTCTTTCCAGAGATGTTCGATCGAGTTCAAGTCCGGGCCACTCAAGGACATTCAGAGACTTGTCCCGAAGCCACTCCTGTGCTGTCTTAGCTGTGTGCTTAGAGTCGTTGTCCTGTTGGAAGGTGAACCTTCGCCCCCAGTTTGAGTCCTGAGCGCTCTGGAGCAGGTGTTTAATCTATCCTGACTAGTTTAACCTCTATCCTGACTAGTCTCCCAGTCCCTCCTGCTAAAAAACATCCCAACAGCATGATGCACCGTTGGGATGGTGCCAGGTTTCCTCTAGAAGCAACGCTTGGCATTCAGGCCAAAGAGTTCAATCTTGGTTTCATCAGACCAGAGAATCTTGTTTCTCATGGTCTAAAGAGTCATTTAGGTGCCTTTTGGCAAACTCCAAGTGGGCTGTCATGTGCCTTTTACTGAGGAGTGGCTTCAGTCTGGCCACTCTACCATAAAGGCCGATTGTTGGAGTGCTGCAGAAATGGTTGTCCTTCTAGAAGGTTCTCCCATCTCCACAGAGGAACTCTTGAGCTCTGTCAGACTGACCATCGGGTTCTTGGTCACCTCCCCAGATTGCTCAGTTTGGTCGGACGGCCAGCTCTAGGAAGAGTCTTGGTGGTTCCAAACCTCTTCCATTTAAGAATGATGGGGGCCACTGTGTTCTTGGGGACCTTCAATGCCGCAGATATTTTTTGGTACCTTAACAAAAACTGTTTTTGCTTTGTCATTGTAGGGTATTGTGTGTAGATTGCTGAGGATGTTTTTTTTTATTTAATCTATTTTAGAATAAGGCTGTAACGTAACAAAATGTAGAAAAAGTCAAGGGGTCTGAATACTTTCCAAAGGCACTATATATGGTACTACTATGCTAGCTCGAGACTTGACTTTTCTCGTTGGGAAGGAATCGGTTCCTGTAGAGGAGAAACTAACCATCTATTTATCACGTTGGCTTCCACTCCCAAGTTGAGGTGATACTCAGCAGCAATTGCCTGTCACATAGAAGTAAACCATCTCTTTATCACCTGCCATTCAAAATGTTTGGAGGTCAGTGTTTAGTAACCAAGGAACCGATATCGGTTCGATAGTACTCACCAGCGATGGGGGGTCCTGCGGTCATGGGCAGGGCCATGAGTCCCAGTAGGTATCCTATAGCCTGCGAGGCCTGCATGGGGCCCACCAGCTCAAAGGCTATAGGAGCCATGATGGTGATGAAGCAGCCATCACACAGCCCTAGGAACACACACACCACAATCAGCCCCTCAAACACCGTGCACTGGGGGATCATCATGGACATCAGCCCCAGCACCATGAACGACACCGACTGGGGGAGAGAAGAGCAGGGACAAAAAACACGCAATAATTAATGCCATTTAGCAGACACTTGAAGTAGTGGTGTGGGCGTACATTTCACTTTGGGTGGCATTGTGTAACGTGTCGGAGAGAAGAGTCTTAGGTTAATGTTGTCCAATACCTCTCCAGACTAATACCTTCTCCCTTATACACTCTTTCACTTCATACAGAAACAACAAAGCAACTGACCAACATGGCAAACAGCTTGGGTCAAGTCCATGTTAAATACTTTCAACCACTTCAATCAACCATTTTATCAAGCGCAGTGAGTATTTTACTTACACTACCGTTCAAAAGAATGGGGTCACTTAGAAATGTCCTTGTATTTGAAAGAAAAGCCCATTTTTTTTGGGGGGGGGGGGGGGGTTACATACACTTAGATTGGAGTCTTTAAAACTCGTTTTCAACCACTCCACAAATCTTTTGTTAACAAACTATAGTTTTGGCAAGTCGGTTAGGTCACCTACTTTGTGCATGACACACGTCATTTTTCCAACAATTGTTACCAGATATATTATTTCACTAAATCACATTTCCAGTGGGTCAGAAGTTTAAATACACTAAAGTTGACTGTGCCTTTAAACAGCTTGGAAAATTCCAGAAAATGATGTTGTGGCTTTAGAAGATTCTGATAGGCTAATTGACATCATTTGAGTCAATAGGAGGTGTACATGTGGATGTATTTCAAGGCCTACCTTCAAACTCAGTGCCTTTTTGCTTGACATCATGAGAAAATCTGGGATGCTGGCCTTCTAGGCAGAGTTGCAAAGAAAAAGCCATATCTCAGACTTGCCAAAAAAAGGAAAGATTAAGATGGGCAAAAGAACACAGACACTGGACAGAGGAACTCTGCCTAGAAGCCCAGCATCCCGGAGTCGCCTCTACACTGTTGACGTTGAGACTGGTGTTTTGTGGGTACTATTTAATGAAGCTGCCAATTGAGGACTTGTGAGGCGTCTGTTTCTCAAACTAGACACCAATGTACTTGCCCTCTTGGTCAGTTGTGCACCGGGGCCTCCCACTCCTCTTTCTATTCTGGTTAGAGCCAGTTTGCGCTGCTCTGTGAAGGGAGTAGTACACAGCGTCGTACCAGATCTTCAGTTTCTTGGAAATTTCTCGCAATGGCCTTCATTTCTCAGAACAAGAATAGACTTACGAGTTTCAGAAGAAAGTTATTTGTTTCTGGCCATTTGGAGCCTGTAATCAAACCCACAAATGCTGATGCTCCAGATACTCAACTAGTCCAAAGAAGGCCAGTTATAATTGCTTCTTTAATCAGGACAACAGTTTTCAGCTGTGCTAACATTATTGCAAGTGTTTTCTAATGATCAATTAGCCTTTTAAAATGATAAACTTGGATTAGCTAACACAACGTGCCATTGGAACACAGGAGTGATGGTTGCTGATAATGGACCTCTGTACACCTATGTAGATATTCCATTAAAAATCAGCCATTTCCAGCTACAATAGTCAGTCATTTACAACATTAACAATGTCTACAGTCGTGGCCAAATGTATTGAGAATGATACAAATTAAATCTTCACAAAGTTTGCTGCTTCAGTGTCTTTAGATAATTTTGTCAGATGTTACTATGGAATACTGAAGGATAATTACAAGCATTTCATAAGTGTCAAAGGTTTTATTGACAATTACATGAAGTTGATGCAAAGAGTCAATATTTGCAGTGTTGACCCTTTATTTTCAAGACCTCTGCAATCCGCCCTGGCATGCTGTCAATTAACTTCTGGGCCACATCTTGACTGATGGCAGCTCATTCTTGCATAATCAATGCTTGGGACTTTGTCAGAATTTGTGGGTTTTTGTTTGTCCACCCGCCTCTTGAGGTTTGACCACAAGTTCTCAATGGGATTCAGGGCTGGGGAGTTTCCTGGACATAGATATTTTGGGTCCATGTTTTGTTCCCCGAGCCACTTGGTTATCACTTTTTCCTTATGGCAAGGTGCTCCATCATGCTGGAAAAGGCATTGTTCCTGTTCCTGGATGGTTGGGAGAAGTTGCTCTCGGAGGATGTGTTGGTACCATTCTTTATTCATGGTTGTGTTCTTAGGCAAAATTGTGAGTGAGCCCACTCCCTTGGCTGAGAAGCAACCCCACACATGAACGGTCTCAGGATGCTTTACTGTTGGCATATGACACAGGACTGATGGTAGCGCTCACCTTGTCTTCTCCGGACAAGCTTTTTTACGGATGCCCCAAACAATCGGAAAGGTGATTCATCAGAGAAAATGACTTTACCTCAGTCCTCAGCAGTCCAATCCCTGTACCTTTTGCAGAATATCAGTCTGTTCCTGATGTTTTTCCTGGAGAGAAGTGGCTTCTTTGCTGCCCTTCTTGACACCTCACTGTGCGTGCAGATGCACTCACACCTGCCTGCTGCCATTCCTGAGCAAGCTCTGTACTGGTGGTGCCCCGATCCTGCAGCTGAATCAACTTTAGGAGACGATCCTGGCGCTTGCTGGACTTTCTTGGGCGCCCTGAAGCCTTCTTCACAACAATTGAACCGCTTTCCTTGAAGTTCTTGATGATCCGATTAATGGTCAATTTAGGTGCAATCTTACTGGCAGCAATATCCTTGCCTGTGAAGCCCTTTTTGTGCAAAGCAATGATGACGGCACGTGTTTCCTTGCAGGTAACCATGGTTGACAGAGGAAGAGCAATGATTCCAAGCACCACCCTCCTTTTGAAGCTTCCAGTCTGTTATTCGAACTCAATCAGCATGACAGAGTGATCTCCAGCCTTGTCCTCGTCAACACTCACACCTGTGTTAACAAGAGAATAACTGACATGATGTCAGCTGGTCCTTTTGTGGCAGGGCTGAAATGCAGTGGAAATGTTTTTTGGGATTCAATTAATTTGCATGGCAAAGGGGGACTTTGCAATTAATTGCAATTCATCTGATCACTCTTCATAACATTCTGGAGTATATGCAAATTGCCATCATACAAACTGAGGAAGCAGACTTTGTGAAAATGTATATGTGTCATTCTCAAAACTTTAGGCCACAACTGTACATCGTATTTCTGATCAATTTGATATTATTTTAAAGTACAACAAATGGTATTTTCTTTAAAAAACAAGGACATTTCTAAGTGACCCCAAACTTTTGAACGGTATTGTATGTATTTGAAATAGTCATGGATTTGAAGTATTTAGTAACCGTCACCATCCAGAGGAAAAAACCAAGAGGATGTGGCTGACGTGCTTACCCATATTTAAACATCTGAATTGGTTCCAATTAAGCTGACAATTGAATGCCGAAGAGGGTTACCTCACCTGCATCCAGATCTTCTTGGCTCCGGGAATGAGGTCTCCTACTTTCCCGAAGAGGAGGCGTCCCACGCCAGATGAGGCTCCTATACACACCAACAGGATCCACTCCTTCTGGGGCTCCTTGAACTGCTCCTTCACGAAGTTCATCTGGTGGAAAAGAACAAGAGGAATACTTTAAAATGTCCATTTCTTAGGGCCTCCCGAGTGGCGCATTGGTCTAAGGCACTGCATCGCAGTGCTAGCTGTTGGGTTGTGTGGGTTCGAGTCCAGGCTCTGTCGCAGCCGGCCGCGAACGGGAGGCCCATGGGGCGGCGCACAATTGGCCCAGCGTCGTCCGGGTTAGGGAGGGTTTGGCCGGCAGGGATATCCTTGTCTCAACATGCACTAGCGACTCCTGTTGCGGGCCTGGCGCAGTTGGCCAATTGGATACCACGAAATTGGGGAGAAAAAGGGGTGAAAAAAATAAAATGTCCATTGCTGCTTTCAAACCAAGCCCCCTGGATACATACACCCCTGAGGAGTTGGAAGCAGCCAAACCAAGCCCCCTGGATACATACACCCCTGAGGAGTTGGAAGCAGCCAAACCAAGCCCCCTGGATACATACACCCCTGAGGGGTTGGAAGCAGCCAAACCACGCCCCCTGGATACATACACCCCTGAGGGGTTGGAAGCAGCCAAACCAAGCCCCCTGGATACATACACCCCTGAGGGGTTGGAAGCAGCCAAACCAAGCCCCCTGGATACATACACCCCTGAGGAGTTGGAAGCAGCCAAACCACGCCCCCTGGATACATACACCCCTGAGTGGTTGGAAGCAGCCAAACCACACCCCCTGGATACATACACCCCTGAGGAGTTGGAAGCAGCCAAACCAAGCCCCCTGGATACATACATCCCCTGAGGAGTTGGAAGCAGCCAAACCAAGCCCCCTGGATACATACACCCCCTGAGGGGTTGGAAGCAGCCAAACCAAGCCACCTGGATACATACATCCCCTGAGGAGTTGGAAGCAGCCAAACCAAGCCCCCTGGATTCATACACACCCTGAGGGGTTGGACACAGCCAAACAAAATAGCCAAACAAAATACAGAATTGCACATCAAATGCGTAGTAATTTCTTGATATGTCCTCATGGATTCGTTCATGTGTGTTATTCCCATGTTGAAATAATCAATGGGATTCTTAGTGAAGGGATTTCAATGGAGAAACAGGGATATTTTCTCCTTATAACATTTCAAATTTCCATAACCATTCCTTGGAATAACACATTTGTTCATCAACGTCCCACTGTCAGAAGAACTGTCAACAATGAAGCAGGAAGGTGCGGAGCTATAGGTGAGTGATTTCCTTTCTCTCCTCTCCGCCCAACACCTGAATCTGATCCAAAACACAAAACCCTCTGAAGTCCATTCCTGATCAGAAGCTTCTCTCCCTGAGGAAACATGTGAAGGGCCTGAGCAAACAGGACTGGCTCTGGGGCCTGAGAAAACAGAACAGGCTCTGGGGCCTGAGAAAACAGAACAGGCTCTGGGGCCTGAGAAAACAGAACAGGCTCTGGGGCCTGAGAAAACAGGACTGGCTCTGGGGCCTGAGAAAACAGAACAGGCAGTGGGGAGGCTGCCTAAACATCTGACTTGTGTAGCAGAACTTCACACTACACATCTACCGCCCCCTTCTCTTCCCTCGCTCTCTGTCCCTCCCTCCCTCTCTCTTTCTACTCCTTCCCTCTCTCTCTCTCTCCTTCTGTCCTCCTTCCTCTTCCCTCTGTGATTTTTAACATAAGATACTGCTGTGACAAGGTGTCTCCTTGATATTCCTCACATCACCATGCAACAATGTCACTAGCTGCTTATTTTAGATAAGTGGGTCTGTCTGACAACCTAACCTAAAACACAATGTAACCTAACCCAACACACAATGTAGCCTATCCCAACACACAATGTAACCTAACCCAACACACAATGTAGCCTATCCCAACACACAATGTAACCTGACCCAACACACAATGACACAACCTAACACAACAACACAACCTAACACAACAACACAATGACACAACCTAACGCAACACACAATGTAACCTAACCCAACACACAATGTAACCTAACCCAACACACAATGTAACCTAACCCAACACACAATGTAACCTAACCCAACACACAATGTAACCTAACCCAACACACAATGTAACCTTACCCAACACACAATGTAACCTTACCCAACACACAATGTATCCTAACCCAACACACAATGTATCCTAACCCAACACACAATGTAACCTAACCCAACACACAATGTAACCTAACCCAACAACACAATGACACAACCTAACCCAACACACAATGTAACCTAACCCAACACACAATGTAACCTAACCCAACACACAATGTAACCTAACCCAACACACAATGTAACCTAACCCAACACACAATGTAACCTGACCCAACACCACAATGTAACCTAACCCAACACACAATGTAACCTAACCCAACACACAATGTAACCTAACCCAACACACAATGTAACCTAACCCAACACACAATGTAACCTTACCCAACACACAATGTAACCTAACCCAACACACAATGTATCCTAACCCAACACACAATGTATCCTAACCCAACACACAATGTAACCTAACCCAACACACAATGTAACCTAACCCAACAACACAATGACACAACCTAACCCAACACACAATGTAACCTAACCCAACACACAATGTAACCTAACCCAACACACAATGTAACCTAACCCAACACACAATGTAACCTGACCCAACACCACAATGACACAACCTAACCCAACACACAATGTAACCTAACCCAACACACAATGTAACCTAACACAACAACACAATGACACAACCTAACCCAACACACAATGTAACCTAACCAACACCACAATGTAACCTAACCCAACCTAACCCAACACAACACAATATGACACGACATAACCCAACACAATGTAACCTAACCCAACACACAACGTAACCTAACCCAACACACAACGTAACGCAACACAATATTACACAAGATTTCCTCTTAAGTCGACTTGGTGAACTCTTGGTCAGAAAGTCTAGTTTTCCTACATACGATAAGATGCCAATTAAGCTGACACTAGAAGCAGTTAGGGTGACATTATTTCCCCCTCGCAAACACAGCTGCGCTGTAAACCAACACACAGCAACATTCTAAATGGAAATTGTTAAAGAAAAGTGACATCATAAATTATGCTGCAGATTATTATAATTCTATCATTATAATTTCACTCACAGCGTAGGTGTGAAAACGGTGCCCTAAATACAGCACAATATCAAGAACATGGTCAAATCTTGAAGAAATTGTATTGATGGTCCCTGAGCCCTTACCAAGTGGATGTAAGGCACAAAGTAACCCAGCACAGCCGTAGACACCCCGAACGCCCACACCCGGTAGGTGACGATGTGGAACACCTTCACGTTAAAGGCCTTCCGGACCTGGGTCTGGGCCCTGCTCCAGCGGCTTCCCCGGGCAGGGGCTCCTGGCTGGGTTGTGGACCCAGCGGGGCCCCCTGGTTCTGGTGGTCCCATTGGAGCTCTCTGGGGCAGCAGGGGTCTGAAGGTCAGGGCCAGCAGGGCCTGGACCTGTTAAGTTTAAAAGAACGAAAATAAACAGTTGTTCAAAGTCGAATCTGACGTTTACTTCAACGAGTCACATCATTCAAAATCAGGAAAACATAAATAAACAGGATGTGTAATGGATTATCATTGAACACATTACAACAGTACCAGCATGAAGAGGCTGAGGATCTGGAAGGTTCTGCTGAGGCCCAGCGGCTCTACCACCTTGGTGAGCAGCACCGGGAGGCCCATGGAGAACAGGCTGCTGCCCGCCGTCACCACGCCGTTGGCCAGGCCCAGCCGCTGCCGGAAGTAGTGGCCCAGGATCACCAGGGAGGGCTGGAAGGCAAAGGACGAGCCACAGCCAAACAGGATCCCATAGGTGAAATACCGTAGGCTGAGGGACCTGGGTGGGCAGGGGATAGAGGTAATGAAACACTGGAAAACTAATGTATGTCAATTCTAACGGGTGAAGAGGCAGGCGATCTCACCACTGTGCTTTGTTCCACACTAGCATAACTTAGCAGCTAGAATATACAGTGCATTCGTTAAGTATTCAGACCCCTTGACGTTTTCCACATTTTGTTACATTACAGCCTTATTCTAAAATAAATTAAATTAATTGTTTTCCTCACTCTACACACAATACCTCATAACGACAAAGCGAAAACAGGTTTTTAGAAATGTTTGCAAATGTATTAAAAATAAAAAACGGAAATACCTTATTTACGTAAGTATTCAGACCCTTTGCTATGAGACTAAAAATTGAGCTCATATGCATTCTGTTTCCATTGATCAATCTTGAGATGTTTCGACAACTTGATTGGAGTCCACCTGAGGTAAATTCAATTAATTGGACATAATTTGGAAAGGCACACACCTGTCTATATAAGGTCCCACAGTTGACAGTGCATGTCAGAGCAAAAACCAAGCCATGATGTTCAAGTTTTTTTATTTTGTAATACATTCTAAAAACCTATTTTTGCTTTGTCATTATGTGCCATTGTGTATAGATTGAAATCGATTTAATAAATTTTAGAATAAGGCTGTAACGTAACAAAATGTGGAAAAAGTCAAGAGGTCTGAATACTTTCTGAATGCACTGTATATCCAATACTTTACTTCCTTATAAGTAGTAAGTTAGTGTACATTTTGGAACAGAGCCTGTGACACCCTAACATGAATGTGTAATGCTCAAGTCACTGAGGGCAGGACGTGTAAATGATGTGCAAAAGGAGTGGCAAAACATACAAGGACAGTTCTAAAGATTGTGGAGGGTTCTAGAAGGGCTCTAGAGTAGATGGGTTGTAATAGTTTTAGAGTAGATGGGTTGTCATAGTAATAAACGGTGTGGAGTGTTCTAATGATTCTAGAATGTTTGGAGGGTTCTAGAGGGGCTCTAGAGTAGATGGGTTGTAATAGTTCTAGAGTAGATGGGTTGTCATAGTAATAAACGGTGTGGGAGTGTTCTAATGATTCTAGAATGTTTGGAGGGTTCTAGGAGGGCTCTAGAACAGAAGTTTCTGTTACTTTGCGAAGGCGGTGCTGAGGAGTCCGATGAAGGCCATGGTGGCCCCGCCCACAGCTGTCTTCCTGCAGCCGAAGTGGTCGGTGAACATGGAGACCACCGGGGAACAGAAGAAGATCATGCCCATCGCCAGGGCCCCCACCCAGGCTGGAGGCAGGGAGGAGAGGGAGGGACAGGTCAGGAAGAGGTAGTGGTGGAGGGAGGGATATTGAAGGTAGTGAGAGATGGGTTGAGGAAAGCAAAAATTGTTACTATAATCCACAAATGAACAGGATTATTTTCCATATTGATACAGTCAAAATGTAACTTCAAAGCCGTTTCCAAGCAACATGAGAGCTACCCAGATAAGAGGGTCATTAACTACAGTAAAGACAAGGTAGGATGAATCCCTTAATCTGTGTCCTTCAACATGGTACTTGTTACAGTACATGCATGTCAACTGATAACGGGTCTGTGATGTCTGGACAGTCTGTCTGAAGTACATGTCTGCAACCGGTCTATGCACTGCTTGCAACATATTTACAACCAGTGTACAACCTCTGTGCAACCTTTCACAACCAACCTGTTGACAACCTCCAGAAGCCAACGTGTGTGCACTGCAGAAGAACATGTCAACCTCGATTTAAACTGTTAATTTACCTGGTGCTCATGACTATAACAGTAAAGTTAATCTATACATACACACACATGCTGTAATTGATATCCTGTATAAAACATGCAGTAGGGTACTCAATGGGGCTCATCAGCATGTAGAAACATGCTGTACCCTCCTCATGTAACCTGAAGAATAACAGCTGATCTAGTAAGATATCAACATGCTGTACCCTAGTCATATAACCTGTAGAATAACAGCTGATCTAGTATAATATTAACATGCTGTACTCTCATATAACCTGTAGAATAACAGCTGATCTAGTATAATATTAACATGCTGTACCCTCCTCATATAACCTGAAGAATAACAGCTGATCTAGTATAATATTAGCATGCTGTACCCTCGTATAAGCTGTAGAATAACAGCTGATCTAGTATAATATTAGCATGCTGTACCCACATACAGTATAATCTGTAGAATAACAGCTAATCTAGTATAATATTAACATGTTATATGAGGAGGGTACAGCATGTTAATACTATACTAGATCAGCTGTTATTCTACAGATTATATGAGGGTACAGCATGCTAATATTATGCTAGATCAGCTGTTATTCTACAGGTTATATGAGGAGGGTACAACATGTTAATATTATACTAGATCAGCTGTTATTCTACAGGTTATATGAGGAGGGTACAGCATGTTAATACTATACTAGATCAGCTGTTATTCTACAGGTTATATGAGGAGGGTATCCTCCTCATATCATCTGTAGAATAACAGCTGATCTAGTATAATATTAACATGCTGTATCCTCCTTATATAACCTGTAGTGTATAATAATAACCATGTTTTTTAATGCGACTTTGAGATTCCATTTGTAATACAAACACTAAAATAAATCTATTATTATTACTACTCAGCCATGGATAGAGATTCAGGCATATATGACTATGATAACAACAACATGTTGTACTACTGTGCCCAATGGGGTTAACGTGTTCTGACTACTGCACACAAAGACATGCTTGACCCTCTGGGGCAAACCATCCCTGGGTCTTAAAGGTAAAGGTAGCTAAAATGTATTTTAAAATAAAGGTAGCTTTAATGTCTCCAGTCTGTTCTGGGTCCAACAGAGTGGGGTTGCATCCCAAAAGGCACCCTAATCCCTATATATATATTATATTGGTGCCATTTGGTGTGCGTAATGGGTCAATGAACGTTAGAATGTATGGTTGGGAGGACGACAACAGAAGAGAGACCTGTTCATATGAGAACTGCCGTTGGCAGCCATTTAATGTGTCATCTTCCCCGGCCAAAGCAGTAAGCAAACATGGCAAAATTATATTTGTCAATAAGACAGGCAATATGTTGGACCGCGGTCCAGGTTACAGTAGAATATAGATCAGATGCTAACTTGCTACAATGTAGGAAACATGGAGAACGTAGAGTTGAAGTCAGAAGTTAACATACTCTTAGTTTGGAGTCATTAAAACTCGTTTTTCAACCACTCCACAAGTTTCTTGTTAATTAACAAACTGTAGTTCTGGCAAGTCGGTTAGGACATCTACTTTGTGCATGACACAAGTAATTTTTCCAACAATTGTTTACAGACAGATTATTTCACTTATAATTCACTGTATCACAATTCCAGTGGGTGAGAAGTGTACATTCACTAAGTTGACTGTGCCTTTAAACAGCTTGGAATATTCCAGAAAATTATGTCATGGCTTTAAAAGCTTCTGATGGGCTAATTGACATCATTTGAGTCAATTGGAGGTATACCTGTGGATGTATTTCAAGGCCTACCTTCAAACTCAGTGCTTCTTTGCTTGACATCATGGGAAAATCTAAGAAATCAGCCAAGAACTCAGAAAAATATTTGTAGACCTCCACGAGTCTGGTTCATCATTGGGAGCAATTTCCTGAAGGTACCACGTTCATCTGTACAAAGAATAAACACCATGGAACCACGCAGCCGTCATACCGCTCAGGAAGCAGATGCATTCTGTCTCCTAGAGATGAACGTACTTTGGTGCGAAAAGTGCAAATCAATCCCAGAACAACAGCAAAAGACCTTGTGAAGATGCTGAAGGAATCAAGTACAAAAGTGTCTATAATCCACAGTAAAACGAGTCCTATATATCACCATAACCTGAAAGGCTGCTAAGCAAGGAAGAAGCCACTGCTCCAAAACAGCTATGAAAAAACAGACTACGGTTTGTAACTGTCCATGGGGACAAAGATCATACTTTTTGGAGAAATGTCCTCTGGTCTAATGAAACAAAAATGGAACTGTTTGGCTATAATGACCATCGTTATGTTGGGAGGAAAAAGGGGGAGGCTTGCAAGCTGAAGAACACCATCCCAACCGTGAAGCACAGGGGGGGCAGCATCATGTTGTGGGGGTGCTTTGCTGCAGGAGGGACTGGTGCACATCACAAAATAGATGGCATCATGAGGAAAGAAAATGATGTGGATATATTGAAGCAACATCTCAAGAAACCAGTCAGGAAGTTAAAGCTTGGTCGCAAATGGGTCTTCCAAATGGACAATGACCCCAAGCATCCTTCCAAAGTTGTGGCAAAATGGCTTAAGGACAACAAAGTCAAGGTATTGGAGTGGCCACCATAAAGCCCTGACCTCAATCCCATAGAAAATTTGTGCAGAACTGAAAAAGCATGTGCGAGCAAGGAGGCCTACAAACCTGACTCAGTTACACCAGCTCTGTCAGGAGGAATGGGCCAAAATTCACCCAACTTATTGTGGGAAGCTTGTGGAAGGCTACTCGAAACATTTTACCCAAGTTAAACAATTTAAATGCTACAAAATACTAATTGAGTGTATGTAAACTTCTGACCCACTGGGAATGTGATGAAAGAAATAAAAGCTGAAATAAATCATTATCGCTACTATTATTCTGACATTTCACATTCTTAAAATAAAGAGGTGATCCTAACTGACCTAAAACAGGGAATTTTTACTAGGATTAAATTTCAGGAATTTGTGAAAAACTGAGTTTAAATGTAGTTGGCTAAGGTGTATGTACTGTACCAGTAAATCTTTGTAGGGTTTTTCTCACCCTCCTCTCAGGCCCCAGACTGCATGGTGGTTCCTCAGATGCCAGGGGGAGACTGTTAGCTATTTAAAGAGACAGTGACCACACTTACTGTGTGAGCGCACTATTCTCCCTGTAATCTCCCTAACATGTGAAATCAACACTTTTTCACATTAAGCTCATTAAATTACTTCACCAATCACTGCGGATAGAGCAGGCAAGATAGTTGTTTACATACATGATGGACAAACAAGTGGGGAGAGAGCAAGAAAGGGTTGAGGAAGAGGCTTGAAGTGCTGGGAATCTTGTTATGACCTGCATCATCAGAATTAGGTCCACAGAATTACAACGTCAGCACAGTAGCCTACAGTACCGTCAGTACAGCAGCCTAGGGTAACTTCAGTACAGCAGCCTACGGCAACGTCAGTACAGCAGCCTACCATAATGTCAGTACAGTAGTCTACGGTACCATCAGTACAGCAGCCTAGGGTAACTTCAGTACAGCAGCCTACCATGATGTCAGTACAGCAGCCTAGGGTAACTTCAGTACAGCAGCCTACGGCAACACCAGTACAGCAGCCTACCATAATGTCAGTACAGTAGTCTACGGTACCATCAGTACAGCAGCCTACGACAACGTCAGTACAGTAGCCTACAGTACCGTCAGTACAGTAGCCTATGGTAACGTCAGTATGGTAACTTCAGTACAGTAGCCTATGGTAACGTCAGTAAGGTAGAGTCAATATGGTAACGTAGCCTAAGGTAATTTCAGTACAGTAGCCAATGGTAATGTCAGTACAGTAGACAATGGTAATGTCAGTACAGTAGACAATGGTAATGTCAGTATGGTAACATCAGTACAGTAACCCATGGTAATGTCAGTATGGGAACGTCAGTACATTAGCTATGTTAACATCAGTAAAGTAGCCTATAGTAAAGTCAGTATGGTAACATCAGTACAGTAGCCCATGGTAATGTCAGTATGGGAACGTCAGTATGGTAACGTCAGTACGGTAGCCTATGGTAACGTCAGTACAGTAGCCTATGGTAACGTCAGTATGGTAATGTCAGTATGGTAACATCAGTACAGTAGCCTATGGTAACGTCAGTATGGTAACGTCAGTACAGTAGCCTATGGTAACGTCAGTATGGTAACATCAGTACAGTAGCCTATGGTAACGTCAGTATGGTAACGTCAGTACGGTAGCCTACGGTAACGTCAGTACAGTAGCCTATGGTAACGTCAGTATGGTAACGTCAGTATGGTAACGTCAGTACAGTAGCCTGTTAATGTCAGTACAGTAGACTATGGTAACGTCAGTATGGTAACGTCAGTACGGTAGCCTACGGTAACGTCAGTACAGTACCCTATGGTAACGTCAGTATGGTAACATCAGTACAGTAGCCTATGGTAACGTCAGTATGGTAACATCAGTACAGTAGCCTATGGTAACGTCAGTACGGTAGCCTACGGTAACGTCAGTACAGTACCCTATGGTAACGTCAGTACAGTACCCTATGGTAACGTCAGTACAGTACCCTATGGTAACGTCAGTATGGTAACGTCAGTACAGTAGCCTGTTAATGTCAGTACAGTAGACTATGGTAATGTCAGTATGGTAACGTCAGTACGGTAGCCTACGGTAACGTCAGTACAGTAGCCTATGGTAACGTCAGTACAGTAGACTATGGTAATGTCAGTATGGTAACGTCAGTACAGTAGCCTATGGTAATGTCAGTACAGTAGCATATGGTAACGTCAGTACAGTAGACTATGGTAATGTCAGTATGGTAACGTCAGTACAGTACCCTATGGTAACGTCAGTACAGTAGCCTATGGTAACGTCAGTACAGTAGCCTATGGTAACGTCAGTACAGTACCCTATGGTAACGTCAGTACAGTACCCTATGGTAACGTCAGTATGGTAACGTCAGTACAGTAGCCTGTTAATGTCAGTACAGTAGACTATGGTAATGTCAGTATGGTAACGTCAGTACGGTAGCCTACGGTAACGTCAGTACAGTAGCCTATGGTAATGTCAGTATGGTAACGTCAGTATGGGAATGTCAGTACAGTAGCCTATGGTAACGTCAGTACAGTAGCCTACGGTAACGTCAGTACGGTAATGTCATTATGGTAACGTCAGTACAGTAGCCTACAGTAACATCAATACAGTAGCCTATGGTAATGTCAGTATGGTAACGTCAGTACAGTAGCCTACAGTAACATCAGTACAGTAGCCTATGGTAACGTCAGTATGGTAACGTCAGTATGGGAATGTCAGTACTGTAGCCTACGGTAACGTCAGTATGGTAACGTCAGTATGGGAACGTCAGTACAGTAGCCTACAGTAACATCAGTACAGTAGCCTATGGTAACGTCAGTATGGTAACGTCAGTATGGGAATGTCAGTACAGTAGCCTATGGTAACGTCAGTATGGTAACGTCAGTATGGGAATGTCACTACAGTAGCCTACGGTAACGTCAGTACAGTACCCTATGGTAACGTCAATATGGTAACGTCAGTATGGTAACGTCAGTACAGTAGCCTACAGTAACGTCAGTACAGTAGCCTATGGTAACGTCAGTATGGGAATGTCAGTACAATAGCCTATTGTAATGTCAGTACAGTAGCCTATGGTATTGTCAGTAAAGTCCACGGCCACTAGGAGCACCGCCTCTGGGTGAGTGTTTTCTTGTTTGCTTATGGCGGAATACAGCTCATTGAGTGCGGTCTTAGTGCCAGCCTCAGTCTGTGGTTGTATGTAGACAGCTACGAAAAATACAGATGAAAACTCTAGCTAGATAGAGTATCTCATGATAAGCTGTAGACCACACTACCTCAGGCGAAACCTCGAGACTTCCTTAGATATTGTGCACAAACTGTTATTTACAACAATACATAGTCCGCCGCCCCTTGTCTTACCAGACGCCGCTGTATATACTGCCGATACAGTATATTACCAACTGTATGTTGATAATGTCGTCGTTCAGCCACGACTCCGTGAAGCATAAGATATTACAGTTTTGAATGTCCCTTCGGTCATCGATTTTATTTTCCCAAAATTTTCTAGCAGAATGGAAGGCAGTGGGGGTTTATTTGATCGCCTATGAATTCTCAGAAGGCAGCCTGCCCTCCTGCCTCTTTTTCTCAGCCTTCTCTTCACCCAAATGATGGGGATCTGGGCCTGTTCCCGGGAAAGCAGTATGTCATTCACGTCGGGCTTGTCGGACTCGTTAAAGGAAAATATGGATTCTTCCAGATCGTGGAGAGTAATCGCAGTTCTGATGTCCAGAGGTTATTTTCGGTCATAAGAGACGGTCGCAGCAACATTATGTACAAAATAAGTTTAAAAAAATAAGATACAAACAATGCAAAGAACCCAACAAAAACACACAATTGGATAGGAACACGTAAAACATCAGCCTTCTTCTCCAGCGCCATCTTGGCAATGGGCATTGATTTCACAGAGTTCGCATCAATGTAAATTCTACTTTATGTCTCACTCTGAAGAGGTATTAGGAGTGGGTACTGGCCTAGGCACTGCACTTAGGGTGGGCTCAGCTGAGAAATGTGATTCTGTGCCAGGCAGTCTATAAGCCCCTTCTGCGCCGAAGTTTGCCGGGGCGAGCTAGTCTTGCTTAGGGATCTGACTGCAGCTCACTAATCTAATCCCTTTTGATATGATAACAGTGGACACCTTTTTCAAGATTAGAAATCAGGATCCTGGATGGACCCAAACATTAAAAAGTTTTAACGAAGGAAAAAATGAGAGGGAGAGGTCTTGACAATTGTCATCAGATTACACAGGGGTTGTTGTTTTGGGAACGAGGAAAGGACTCTCCAGTGGATAATGACCTAAAAGTTTCAGTTGAAAACCTGCGCATGTGTACACTTCCATTCCAAGAATGTATACAGAGTTAACAATGAACCTAGGCCTACATCAGACCCATTCTGAGAATTGAGAGTGTTAGAGAGAAGACAATTGGATTTCTTTATAGCCACAAACATGTTTCATCCTAACAATTTAAGTGGTTAGGACAACTCAAGGTGTCATGGTGGCTACTAAGCTGTTAAACATGAACTCTAACTGAGCTGCAGCTCAATGATAACTGAGCCGTGGACACACTATAGCCTCACCTATCCCAAAATGCCTGTCCTTCCTCCCTTCTCACCCATTGTGAATCATTTATAGAAAAACAAACTAACTGCACATCCCTGGCATGCATCAGGGCCTGTATACACTAAGAGTTGTTCCTCATACTGTAGATCATAATGCATTAGATCACATGGACAGGATGGGAACTGATCCTTGATCAGCATGCCTACTCTGAGATGCTTTGTGAGTACATACGGGCCGGTGTAGTGAGGCAAAAGAGCTGTATGTGTCTGTTATAGAAAAAAAAGCCTATTAAGTCCTAAACAGGTTAGAGGTGAAGATTGAGGACACAATACAACAGGGGGCTTTGGTACAACTGACAGGCAACCAGGGGGCTTCTTTTAGTGACACACACTTGCGACTTTGTCACGTGGAAAATACATTAACAATATGAGGAGAACATAAGGACAACAACATGAGAACGGTATGTCATCCAGCGGTATGACAGACTTAGAGCCGTGATCAGAAAGTTAATGCAAGGAAACTCTGGTGCTATATGGCCTAGGTATAGTCTATATATTAACTTGAAGTCTTCAAACAGATGATAATGATGATGAGACTGAAGTAGTCGCCTAAATTCTCATCACAGCAAAGATGGCTTGGGGGTAGAAGCTGCAAAGATGGATATGATCAATAATGACATTTTTCATTTTATGTTTTACTTCAATGTCGTCTTGAGACAATGCTGAGCATTCTTCTGGTTCTGGCTATGTTTATTTGACCATCCTCGATCATCTTCAACAGTAAGTCACCATCAGTAGGCTCATTTTAACAGGTGCAACAGTCACAGGACAGACTCACCTACTTTAAACTGCGACGTTTTGTCATTGGGGTCTGCGTGGTCTTCCACCAGCATCATGTGGAGGATACCGAAGGAGTTCTGTATCCCGAAAATGGATCCATTACACCAGGTAGCAGCGAAAACAACTAACCAGCCGAACCCGCCCTCGGGTGGGACGAACCCTGGTGCCGAGGACTGAGACTGGGAATTCGGGGACACACCGAGTTTACTATCGAGACATCCAGCCTCTATTAGCTGGATAGTGCTGTCCTCATGTGGGATCTTGCATTCGCCATCTCCCAGGTCCTGTCCCTGGTCCTCCTGTGCTTGCTGATTCTCCTGGTCTTGGGGAGAACCACCGTTGTGCGCCATTTCAGAGTCTGCAGTAGCCTCATCACAGTGTTCGGTCGGCGGCTCGCCGCTCAATGCTTCCTCCTCGGTCTGATTGTCTCCTGTCCCGTTGATCCCCCTCTCATCCTGCCTAGTATAGGGGTTACTGTTGTGTTCTGGCTGCATCGCTCATGCATCAGATGGCGACAGTAGCCTACTGATTGACAAGGATTGTCTATAATAAAAACGAAGTCGGTTTCTTTCTGCTCTGCTCTTCCAAGGATAGTAGACAAAGTGAAGTCACTGCACCAATGGCAGTATCCGAACTGTCGCTATAAAATCGATTGTATCGTGAAAGGACAGGCACGTATTATTTATCATGGTATCAGATGTCCCCGTAGCCTATTTCTAGGGGAAATGATGACGCCAGAAAATATTTAACTTTTGCTTTCCTGCTCCGTGCAAAATGTAAATCAACCTAGGAAACCGTCTGCTGCTCGCCAATCTCGTGCTCCCGCTGCACGGAGTCTCTACTCTACATCGTGTAGCCTAATCTGTAAATACATGAGTTTCGGCTCCTCCTCTTTCATTTGTTTAATTTTACATTGGAATATGTGGCTCTATCGACCGGGGGCTTTCAGGATCACCGTGTCAACACAGAAAACAACCTTCATTCAACAAGCTTGCCCCCGCCTCCACGACCTCGTCACCAATGGCGGAGCTCAGAAACGGGTTTAACATTCCTGCAGTGGGAGATTACGAAAATACTCGAATGTCGCCCCCACGCATTCCGCTGTCTCTGACAAACACTACTCGAACTACTTTGGAAAGCGCAGCCGCAGCTCAGTGAATGACGTTGATGGAGTGAGTTTACAATTATTGTAGAAGACTACAGTTTATCGCGGAAAAGTGCCAATGTAACAATTTCTCTGCGCAACTTTGTATCCGGTGTATAGCAGCTGATTTAATTTCACTACGGCCTTCTATTTTATCAGCAAATATGCACAGTTTACATCGGCGTTTTAGACCAGGATAAATAGCGTTTAAACGTTATTTACATCTAATGGTGAAGAACTGAGGCTTGAAAAGCAAGCTTCTATATTTGCATTCACACAGGCAGTCCCTGTTAAACTTTTTGGCGTAATGGTTAATGTGTGGGTTTGATATTCGGATTTGGGTTCGAAGCCCGGTCGGGTTGTTATCATTGACTCTACCCTTTAAAGGGGTCAATCAGCAGTTTTTGGACTTCATTTAATTATAAGTACTCAATATTCTTCAACAATATAACTTAAATGCCTAATGAGTTTAGTTCATACCCCACCAGAACCCCAAATATAAGTTTGTTTACACCAGGTAAATGTAAAAAAAAAAATATATATATATATATATATATATATATATATATATATATAGAGCCTCAAAACATGGTTAAAATGAAACTATAATTTTGATATCATGGATGGTCAGTCTTTGCATCCACAACTCTATGAATTTAAGAGGTTACATTCCTCCAGCCCCATCTCTCAGCTTTTTACCGAAGCAGGTGCGGGGAGTATGCTTTTGTATTGTTTAATATTCTACCATTATTTAACTAGGCAAGAACAAATTCTTATTTTCAATGATGGCCTAAGAACAATTGGTCAACTGCCTGTTCAGGGGCAGAATGACAGGTTTGTAACTGGTCTACAAATAGTTTTCCCTGCCAAACAATCGGCTTTGTGCAATTAAGATTGGTAGAGGAAGCCTCCCCACCGAACACACACACAACCAGACAATGATGGATTTCCTAGGATTTTCTACCTGCAGCAAACCTAGTGGATAATGGTGAAAACAATGGTATAAAATAAAACAAATAACCAACCAAAACTACTGGCCCTTGTCATAGACTACAGCTGTGATCGTGTACAACTGTCCCTAGTCATAGACTACAGCTGTGATCGTGTACAACTGGCCCTAATCATTGGCCACAGCTGTGATCGTGTACAACTGGCCCTAGTCATAGACTACAGCTGTGATCGTGTACAACTGTCCCTAGTCATAGACTACAGCTGTGATCGTGTACAACTGTCCCTAGTCATAGACTACAGCTGTGATCGTGTACAACTGTCCCTAGTCATAGACTACAGCTGTGATTGTGTACAACTGTCCCTAATCATTGGCCACAGCTGTGATCGTGTACAACTGTCCCTAATCATTGGCCACAGCTGTGATCGTGTACAACTGTCCCTAATCATTGGCCACAGATGTGATCGTGTACAACTGGCCCTAATCATAGACCACAGCTGTGATTGTGTACAACTGTCCCTAGTCATAGACTACAGCTGTGATTGTGTACAACTGTCCCTAATCATTGGCCACAGCTGTGATCGTGTACAACTGTCCCTAATCATTGGCCACAGCTGTGATCGTGTACAACTGTCCCTAATCATTGGCCACAGATGTGATCGTGTACAACTGGCCCTAATCATAGACCACAGCTGTGATTGTGTACAACTAGCCCTAATCATAGACCACAGTTGTGATTGTGTGCAATAGTTAACTTTCACCATTGGATGGGGCCAATATGCCACAGTTGACACACATGTGTTTAGTTGACAGTGTGGTTAGGATTGATTGACCAATCTCATGTTGGGAGATGGAGAAACCTCTCTTTAGCCAAATTAAGATTCTTGGTTAGCTGTGATTGAATTTATGTAGGCCTAATTAGGTCAATGTCGAGGTAGAAACAAGCTAGTGTCCGACATCCATGGGTCACATTCCTATGGATGTCTTGGAAAACATCTTAAGCCAATACCCAATCACATCCTGTCTTAATTGCTTTTGAAATGAACACCTCACCTGGCCTATCTCAGTGTATAGCTAGCTAAGTGGTTATAGCTAAGCACCCTTTGTCCCTCAGGGTCGATACACTGTTGGGTGGTGTTGTTTAATAATCATATATTTCATCATTAGATCACTACATTCTACGATTTATCTCTGTGGGAGCATCATCCCACTCCTTTATGAGGCCTATAAATAAATGATTGGGGAGTTCTGTTTCTAGAACTTTCCCAGCGATTCACACATGTAAGGGCTCAAAGGTCAAGGGGCCCAGGAGAAGGTTGGTCAATGATTTCCTGTTGATTCTGGGATTCTTTAATTCCTCTGAGAGGTGGAGGCGGGTGATCCAGGCTCAAGAACACAGAGGAATGACTGGGACTGGGGGCGGGCGGGTGGTCTCCCAGCAGAGAAAATACAGACTTTATGTAACCATATGGGGGAATTCTGGAAGCAGACATTTAATTTCATCAAGGCTGAATTATGCAGACTGGAACTGACTGAAAGAAAGAAGGTGAGAAAGAGAGGGTGAGATGGAGAGACACAGAGAGGGTTAGAGGGAGAGAGGGTGAGTTGGAGAGACGCAGGGAGGGTTAGTGGGAGAGAGGGTGAGATGGAGAGACACAGAGAGGGTTAGTGGGAGAGAGGGTGAGATGGAGAGACACAGAGAGGGTGCGTGGGAGAGAGGGTGAGATGGAGAGACACAGAGAGGGTTAGTGGGAGAGAGGGTGAGATGGAGAGACACAGAGAGGGTTAGTGGGAGAGATGGTGAGACACAGAGGGTTAGTGGGAAAGATGGTGAGACACAGAGAGGGTGCGTGGGAGAGAGGGTGAGATGGAGAGACACAGAGAGGGTTAGTGGGAGAGAGGTTGAGATGGAGAGACACAGAGAGGGTTAGTGGGAGAGAAGGTGAGATGGAGAGACACAGAGAGGGTGTGTGGGAGAGAGGGTGAGATGGAGAGACAGAGAGGGTTAGTGGGAGAGAGGGTGAGATGGAGAGACAAAGAGAGGGTTAGTGGGAGAGATGGTGAGACACAGAGAGGGTTAGTGGGAGAGAGGGTGAGATAGAGAGAGGGTTAGTGGGAGAGAGGGTGAGATGGAGAGAGGGTTAGTGGGAGAGAGGGTGCGTGGGAGAGAGGGTGAGATGGAGAGACACAGAGAGGGTTAGTGGGAGAGAGGGAGGTTAAGAAAGAGAGGGTTAGAGAGGGTGAGAGAGAGCGAGGGGGGGAGAGGTGCAGGTCATGTAAGTAGTGTTCAGCATGCCTGAACATGCAGCATCCAGCAGGGATGGGGTGGAGCTGGCAGAACCATTATCACACTGTTGTGACTCACATCAAATGATTTACCCTCAGGGTTCTGAAAGCGATACAGTTTGTTCTATAGAATTCAATTAACTGGTTTATTCCATAGCTGATGTCTGTGATCCTGGTGTGGTTCGCATTGGAAGCAAGGTGTCACCTGTAGTCTTTGGCACACGGTGACGCACTCGGGCAGAAAACTTTCAGATAAAACAATATTTTGTGTGACACACTGTGCTCGTCAGTCTCCTGACGTGACATGCATGGTTTCATCTCAGTGTGTGTGGCCAGACAGCAGCTAGCATTGATTGTCACTGACAGTCTAGACTCCCTCATTGAAATGTACATGATGAATTATCCACTTAAATGTCCGTTGGCAATTCATCATTGTGAAAACAAATGGAATGAATAGGTGTTTATTGTTTCTAATAATAAAGTGTTCTAGGCCTGCTGCATTAGTAGTACCAGCACTCACATACCCAGTGATCCCTGCCTATAGATATGACATGTCCCATGTTTCCATCTGGTTAGAAACAGACTAAAGTAGCAGTTAACAACAAAACAAAGAAGAGGAAACGCTGAAGGGAATGTGTGTCTGTGTGTGTTGTCAGTGTTCTTCCATTCTTGTCAGAGAGATGTCATGTCAGCATGATTTATGAGCTGTCATGTTAGCATGACTTAATATTATTTTTTATTTCACCTTTATTTAACCAGGTAGGCTAGATGCGAACAAGTTATCATTTACAACAGTGAGCTGGTCAAGATAAAGCAAAGCAGTGCAACACAAACAACAACACAGAGTTACACATGGAGTAAACAAACATACAGTCAATAACACAATATAAAAAGTCTATATACAGTGTGCGCGAAATTCAAAAATACTAAATTCAAATATTTTACATTCTTGAAAATATATGTGTTATACATCAAAATAAAACTTAACTTCTTGTTAATACAGCCAAGGTGTCAGATTTCAAAAAGGCTTTACGGCGAAAGCAAACCGTGCAATTATCTGAGGCCCTGCATACAAATGCATGACAAATCATATTTCAACCAGGCAGTTGCGACACGGAAGTCAGAAATAGCGATATAATATATGCCTTACCTTTGAGTGATAGATGTGCAGAAGATGAATGTGCAAGTAGAGATACTGGGGTGCAAAGGAAAAAGAAAAAAAACAACTGAATAACAGTATGGGGATGAGGTGGTTGGATGGGCTATTTACAGATGGGATATGTACAGGTGCAGTGATCTGTGAGCTGCTCTGACAACTGGTGCTTAAAGTTGGTGAGGGAGATATGAGTCTCCAGCTTCAGTGATTTTTGCAATTCTTTCCAGTCATTGGCAGCATAGAACTGGAAGGAAAGGCGGCCAAAGGGGAATTGGCTTTGGGGGTGACCAGTGAAATATACCTGCTGGAGCTCATGCTACGGGTGGGTGCTGCTATGGTGACCAGTGACCTGAGATAAGGCGGGGCTTTACCTAGCAAAGACTTATTGATGACCTGGAGCCAGGGGGTTTGGCGACGAATATGAAGCGAGGGCCAGCCAACGAGAGCATACAGGTCGCAGTGGTGGGTAGTATATGGGTCTTTGGTGACAAAATGGCACTGTGATAGACTGCATCCAATTTGCTGAGTAGAGTGATGGAGGCTATTTTGTAAATTATATCGCTGATGTCAAGGATCGGCAGGATAGTCAGTTTTGCGAGGGCATGTTTGGCAGCTTTGTTGCGAAATAGGAAGCCGATTCTAGATGTAATTTTGGATTGGAGATGCTTAATGTGAGTCTGGAAGGAGAGTCCAGACACCTAAGCATTTGTAGTTGTCCACATATTCTAAGTCAGAACCGTCCAGCGTAGTGATGCTGGACGGGTGGGCAGGTACATGCAGCGATCGATTGAAGAGCATGCATTTAGTTTTACTTGCATTTAAGAGCAGTTGTAGGCCACGGAAAGAGAGTTGTATGGCATTGAAGCTCATCTGGTGGTTAGTTAATACAGTGCCCAAAGAAGGACCAGAAGTATACAGAATGAATGGTGTCATCTGTGTAGAGGTGGATCAGAGAATCAATAGCAGCAAGAGCGACATCATTGATGTATACAGAGAAAAGAGTCGGCCCGAGAATTGAACCCTGTGGCACCCCCATAGAGACTGCCAGAAGTCCGAACAACAGGTCCTCCAATTTGACACACTGAACTCTGTCTGAGAAGTGGTTTGTGAACCAGGCGAGGCAGTCATTTGGCAAACCAAGGCTGTTGAGTCTGCCGATAAGAATGTGGTGATTGACAGAGTCGAAAGCCTTGGCCAGGTCGATGAATACAGCTGCACAGTATTGTCTCTTATCGATGGCTGTTATGATATTATTTAGGACCTTGAGCGTGGCTGAGGTGCACCCATGACCAGCTCGGAAACCAGATTGCATAGCGGAGAAGGTACGGTGGGATTCAAAATGGTCAGTGATCTGTTTGTTAACTTGGCTTTCGAAGACCTTAGAAAGGCAGGGTAGGATAGATATAGGTCTGTAGCAGTTTTGGTCTAGAGTGTCTCCCCCTTTGAAGAGGAGGATGACTGTGGCAGCTTTCCAATCTTTCGGGATCTCAGACAATACGAAAGAGAGGTTGAACAGGCTAGTAATAGGGGTTGCAACAATTTCGGCGGATAATTTTAGGAAGAAAGGGTCCAGATTGTCTAGCCCGGCTGATTTGTAGGGGTCCAGATTTTGTAGCTCTTTCAGACGATCAGCTATCTGGATTTGCAAGAAGGAGAAATGGGGGAGGCTTGGACACGTTGCTGTGGGGGGTGCAGGGCTGTTGACAGGGTAGGGGTGGCCAGGTGGAAAGCGTGGCCAGCCATAGAAAATGACTTATTGAAATTCTCAATTATCGTGGATTTATCAGTGTTGACAGTGTTTCCTAGCCTCAGTGCAGTGGGCAGCTGGGAGGAGGTGCTCTTATTCTCCATGGACTTTAGTGTCCCATACATTTTTCGAGTTTGTGCTGCAGGATGCAAATTTCTGTTTGAAAAAGCTAGCCTTTGCTTTCCTAACTGCCTGTGTATATTGGTTCCTAACTTCCCTGAAAAGTTGCATATCGCGGGGGCTATTCGATGCTAATGCAGTATGCCACAGGATGTTTTTGTGCTGGTCAAGGGCAGTCAGTTCTGGAGGGAACCAAGGGCTATATCTGTTCCTGGTTCAAAAATTTTTGAATGGTGCATGCTTATTAAAGATGACGAGGAAAGCACTTTTAAAGAATAACCAGGCATCTTCTACTGATGGAATGAGGTCAATATCCTTCCAGGATACCCGGGCCAGGTCGATTAGAAAGGCCTGCTCGCTGAAGTGTTTTAGGGAGCATTTGACAGTTATGACGGGTGGTCATTTGACCGCAGACCCATCACGGACGCAGGCAATGAGGCAGTGATCGCTGAGATCCTTGTTGAAAACAGCAGAGGTGTATTTGGAGGGCGGGTTGGTTAGGATGATATCTATGAGGGTGCCCGTGTTTAAGGATTTGGGGTTGTACCTGGTAGGTTCATTGATCATTTGTGTGAGATTGAGGGCATCAAGCTTAGATTGTAGGATGGCTGGGGTGTTAAGCATGTCCCGGTTTAGGTCACCTAACAGCACGAGCTCTGAAGATAGATGGGGGGCAATCAATTCACATATGGTGTCCATGGCACAGCTGGGGGCAGAAGGTGGTCTGTAGCAAGCGGCAACAGTGAGAGACTTGTTTCTGGAAAGGTGGCTTTTTAAAAGTGGAAGCTCAAATTGTTTGGGCACAGAAATGGATAGTAAGACAGAACTCTGCAGGCTATATCTGCAGTAGATTGCAACTCCGCCCCCTTTGGCAGTTCTATCTTGTCGGAAAATGTTATAGTTAGGGATGGAAATTTCAGTGTTTTTGGTGGCCTTCCTAAGCCAGGATTCAGACATGGCTAGGACATCCGGGTTGGCGGAGTGTGCTAAAGCAGTGAATAAAACAAACTTAGGGAGGAGGCTTCCAATGTTAACATGCATGAAATAGAAACAGGACATGCAGAAGTCAACAAATGGGAGCGCCTGGGGAATAGGAGTGGAGCTAGGCACTGCAGGGCCTGGATTAACCTCCACATCACCAGAGGAACATAGGAGGAGTAGGATAAGGGTACGGCTAAAGGCTATAAGAACTGGTCGTCTAGTATGTTCGGAACAGATTGTAAAAGGAGCAGGTTTCTGAGCGCGGTAGAATAGATTCAAGGCATGTGATGTCATGTTAGCATGATTAATGTGATGTCATGTTAGCATGATTTATGTTATGTCATGTTAGCATGATTCATGTCTTCAGTTGTACAGTGCATTCGGAAAGTATTCAGACCTATTTACTTTTTCCACATTTTGTTATGTAAACAATAACACAACAGTAGCCTTATTCTAAAATGGATTAAATAAAAACATTTCCTCATAAATCTACACACAATACCCCATAATGTGAAAGCAAAAACAGTTTTCTAGAATATTCTTGCAAATGTATAAAACCATAAAAATTGCTTATTTACATAACCATTCAGACCCTTTGATATGAGACTCGAAATAGAGCTCAGGTGCATTCTGTTTCCATTGATCATCCTTGAGCTGTTTCTACAACTTGATTAGAGTCCACCTGTGATTAATTTCAATTGATTGGATATGATTTGAAAAGGCAAACACCAAGCCATGAGGTCAAAGAAATTGTTCGTAGAGCTCCAAAACAGGATTGTGTTGAGGCACAGCCCTGGGGAAGTGTACAATTTTTTTTTTTGCAGAATTGAAGGTCCCCAAGAACACAGTGGCCTCCATCATTCTTAAATGGAAGAAGTTTGGAACCACCAAGACTCGTCCTAGAGCTGACCGCCCGGACAAACTGAGCAATCTGGGGAGAAGGGCCTAGGTCAGGGACAGTGGCGACCCGTCATTCAGGGCAGTTGGGGCAGAGCCCCATTTGTTTTGAACATCATATTTCTTGCAAACAAAATGTGGTGGGGCAGTTGCCTGTTTTGCATGTTATTTTGATATTAGTACGTGTCACATCAGTTTGCAAACAATGTAAAAAAATATATATAAAATCCTTGAGTTAATAAAGCTGCATACAAACATGGTCTCTTTTTTGCTTTCTTGAGTAAGGCAGCTCCAAAATGCAGGTGTTTCAGCCTATCTCAGGGCTTTCTGTGGTGGTGGGTCAGCTAGTGGAAAATACGGAGGGTAATCCTTTCTAGGTGCGCCGTGATTGTCTCAGTGTTCTGTCACTCATGGGGAGACTACGTCACTGCCAAATCTAAGGGTAGAGCTTGAAAATTCAAGCCCCTTGGGTGCTGCCATCGGATTACATTAGAAGTGCCCATCCAGGTAGGCTCAAGGTCATTGGTCACAGATAAAATGACATCAAGTCACATTATATCTACAGTAGCTTTGATTGGACTGATCATGTCAACATCATACATTCAAAATCTTAGCTAGCAGTCATCATCATGTATCAAATTGACAATCTACTGGCAAATCCTTTTTAATCCTTGTCAAATATAAACTTTTAATTATGAAGAAAAATTATAGATAAAACGTATCGGTGCTCATCGGCCATTGGACATAAACATTACACAAGTTAGAAATCGCAAATTCAAAAATGAGTGGTTTGAAGGAATCCGTGGCTAACTGCAAGCATTGCAATGTCACAGAATTCTATGAGTGGTGGGTGTAGAGTCAGGCGCAGAGAGCAATACTTCCAATGGATGTGTTTATTTCACTTGGTCTAGCCAACAATCAGGCAATGACCATAAATCAGGAAATAACATAAAACAAATTACGCAGGAGAAAAACAACTTCACCACTGACAGTAGGAATAAGCCCGCACAAAAGCAGGCGGGCATTGGAAGTTTAAATAGACCATAATAGACCATTGATGAACCAAAATAAGCAGCAGGTGAAAACAATCAAGACAAAACCAACAGGAAAAAAAAGGGATCGGTGGCAGCTAGTAGACCGGTGACAACGACCGCTGAGCCGCGCGCCGACACCGTTCTCGAGGACGACCCCGAGGAAGAGGATGGAGGCGGTGGAATTACGACCGCAGAAACCTACCCACATCCTGGTTCCCCCTCTCCACCTGCCCATTGCTCTCGGGGTGAAAACCTGACGTCATGCTGATCGAGACCCCCAGACGCTCCATGAACGCCCTCCAAACCCGGGACGTGAACTGGGGACCCCGATAAGAAACGGTGTCCTCAGGCACCCCGTAGTGCCGGAAGACGTGGGTAAACAAGGCCTCCACAGTCTGCGGGGCCGTAGGGAGACCGGGCAACGGGAGGAGACGGCAGGACTTCGAAAACCGATCCACAATGACCAGGATCGTGGTGTTCCCCTGAGACGGGGGAAGGTCGGTGAGGAAGTCCACCGACAGATGTGACCAAGGCCGTTGTGGAACGGGGAGGGGCTGTAACTTCCCTCTAAGGCAGGTGTTTAGGAGCCTTACTCTGAGCGCACACCGAACAGGAGGAGACATAAAACCTCACGCCCTTAGCTAAAGTGGGCCACCAGTACCTCCCCCTAAGACCCTGCACCGTCCTCTCAATTCCCGGATGACCCGAGGAGGGTAACGTGTGGGCCCACCGGATCAATTTGTGCGAACACCAAGCAGCACGTACTTCCGGCCCACTGTACACTGTGGTGGCGTGGTTTCTAATCGTGACGCCCGCTCGATGTCCGCGTCCACCTCCCATACCACCGGTGCCACCAGACATGAGGCCAGAAGTATGGGAGTAGGATCGAGTATCATAGAGACGGGACAGTGCGTCGGCCTTATTGTTACAGGAACCTGGTCTATAAGAGATGGTGAAACGAAATCTGGTGAAAAACATGGCCCACCTTGCCTGGCGAGGATTCAGTCTCCTCGCTGCCCGGATGTACTCCAGATTACAGTGGTCAGTCCAAAGGGTGTTTAGCCCCCTCAAGCCAATGTCTCCACACCTTCAGAGCTTTTACCACAGCCAGCAACTCCCGGTCCTCCACGTCACGTCATAGTTTCGCTCCGCCGGACTGAGCTTCCTCGAAAAAAAAGCGCAGGGGCGAAGCTTCGGTGGCGTGCCCGAGCACTGTAATAGCACGGCTCCAACCCCAGCCTCGGACACGTCCACCTCCACAATGAATGCCAAAGAGGGGTCCTGATGAGCCAATACGGGAGCATCGGTAAACAGCGCCTTTAGACGACTAAAAGCTCTGCTCGCCTCCGCTGACCCCCGCAAATGCACCTGTCCCCCATTCAGCAGTGAGGTAATGGGAGCAGCCACCTGGCCATATCCTGAGATATAGTTTTGTGAAAAAGCGTGCTCCGTGAAATGATTCCACCGCTGCAGCGATGAGAGGTAGCAGGTAACTAAACCCCACTGTGATGGAATTTAGACCTCTATAATCAATGCATGGACGCAGACCTCCCTCCTTCTTCACAATGAAGAAACTCGAGGAGACGGGTGACGTGGAGGGCCGAAAGTACCCCTGTCCCAGAGATTCAGTGACATATGACTCCATAGCCACCTTCTCCTCCTGTGACAGTGGGTACACGTGACTTCTGGGAAGTGCTGCGTTTACCTGGAGGTTTATCGCACAATCCCCTCGTTGATGAGGTGGTAATTGGGTCACCCTCTTTTTACAGAAAGCGATAGCCAAATCGGCATATTCTGAGGGAATGCGCACAGTGGAAACCTGGTCTGGACTCTCTACCGACGTGGCACCGATGGAAACTCCTATACACCTACCTGAACATTCCTCTGACCACCTCTTAAGAGCCCCCTGTTTCCATGAAATATTGGGATTGTGAATAGCCAACCAGGGAATCCCCAGCACCACTGGAAACGCAGGAGAATTAATGAGGAAGAGACTAATCTGCTCCTTTGACCCCCCTGCGTTACCATGTCCAGTGGAACCGTGGCCTCCCTGACCAGCCCTGACCCTAACGGTCGACTATCTAGGGAGTGCACGGGCAAGGGTTGGCCTATCTGCACCAACAGAATCCCTAACATATGAGCGAACCCGTGGTCCATAAAACTCCCAGCTGCACCTGAATCGACTAGCGCCTTTTGCTGGGAAGAGGGTCAAAACTCAGGAAAAGAGACAAACATATGACCAACAGGGAGCTCTGGAGTACAAACATATGACCAACAGGGAGCTCTGGGGGATTCTGGTGCTGACTCACCTGGGGTGTCCAAGCAGTGCTCTGTCTGCCCTCTCGACTCCCAGACGAGCTCCTCCAGCACCGGTCAGCAGTGTGCCCTCTCCGACCACAACTGGTGCAGGAGGAAGCTCCTCCGGTCGCCCTAGATGCAGCACCCCTAGCACCCCGAACAGGGAGAGGAGCCACCTTCGGTGGAAGTCGTGGCATGCAAAGCAATCACTAGCCTGGTATACAGTGGAGTGTATACAGTGTATACAGTGGCTGTGTGGTCCCAAGTCTGGGTTTAAGGGTCTCTTTTCCAAGTTTAAAATGATAAACATTCAACATTGGCCATGCTGTCAATCCAACATAATTTCTGCCGCGTTCAAAACAACTGTTAACTTGGAACTGGGAAATCTGACTTCAGTGAGTTCAAAACAACTGGGAACTCGGGACAAAACTAGATCCGACAAAAATACGTTTTGAATGGTCATCCAACAATGTCATCATGATTCAACCTTGTTTTTTTCGAGTTCCCATTTCTCTTGAAAGCGCCATAAATCCAGAGAATGCCAGACTTTGATGACAAAGTTTGATGACAAAATTTGCTCACAAAGGAATGCCGCGCCACCTTCCTGTTCAAGTGAGCACAGCACAACAAGGTGAGTCAAAAAATGTATTGTATGCAGCTGCATAAATTATGTAATATGCCAGGGATATATGTATACTGTAGCTAAGAAAGTAATACTAGTAATACTAAGTGTATGTTGTGTAGTAAGCCCATGTGCCTCACCCTAATAATTTGGTCTATTTTTCCCTCTTAATTTCGTGTACTGTTCTGAATTGGTGGTGCACATGTAGCCTATAACCTGTTTTAGAGAAATGTAATCATTGAATATTGTAAGAGCTTTCATTGTCTGCTTATATGCCCTCTTTATTTATCATATGGTTCTGACTTGATGTACAGGGTGAACACTGTAAGAATGGCACGTGTTCTGAATTCTGTTGCTGTACATTTCAAAAGTGCTGAACAAATAGTTTTATTGACTATGTCCGTCGAAGCTTGCGCATTAATGTCTTAATCAAAATTACAGATTAACTCTTATCTGCTTGTCGTCCCCTTATGTCATAGTTTGTACATCTCAATTGTCAGTAGAAAACACATTTGTTTAAGCAAGTCAGCCATATCATCTATGTTTTTGTTAAAGGCAGTAAATGAGGCTGAATGAACTGTTTTGCTGCCAGACAAGGCTCCACTGATAGCCAGGTGTAGCAGTGGTAAGGTGTTGGGACTGCTGTTGGGACTCTGCTGTTGGGACAGCTTTATGTCGGCCCTAACAGTTTGTGGGCACCGTTTGTCACCGTTATAGTGCAATTCATGTATTTGTTTGTGTTGTGTTGTGTAGTGGCTTTGCTGGTATGCATCCCCCCCAAAAAATGTTTGTTTCCCCCACCATGATTTACATGCTAAAATCGCCACTGGTCAGGGAGGTGACCAAGAACCAGTTGGTCCCACTGACAGAGCTCAAGAGTTCCTCTGTAGAGATGGGAGAACCTTCCAGAAGGACAACCATCTCTGCAGCACTCCACCAATCAGGCCTTTATGGTAGGCCAGATGGAAGCCACTCCTCAGTAAAAGGCACATGACAGCACAGTTGGAGTTCGCCAAAAGCCACCTGAAGGACTCTCAGACCATGAGAAACAAGATTCTCTAGTGTGATGAAACCAAGATGGAACTCTTTGGCCTGAATGCCAAGTGTCACGTCTGGAGGAAACCTGGCACCATGCCTACGATGAAGCATGGTGGTGTCAGCATCATGTTGTGGGGATGTTTTTCAGCGGCAGGGACTGGGAGACTAGTCGGGATTGAGGGAAAGATGAACGGAGCAAAGTACAGAGAGAATCTTGATAAAAACCTGCTCCAGAGCGCTCAGGACCTCAGACTGGGGCGAAGGTTCACCTTCCAACAGGACAACGGCCCTAAGCACACAGCCAAGACAACGCAGGAGTGGCTTTGGGACAAGTCTCTGAATGTCCTTGAGTGGCTCTGGAGAGACCTGAAAATAGGGGTGCAGCGACTTTCCCCATACAGCCTGACAGAACTTGAGAGTATCTACAGAAAATAATGTGAGAAACTCCCCAAATACAGAGGTGGAACAAGTATTTAATTGGCATACCTTAATATAAAATGACTCAAGTCAAAGTGAAAGTAACCCAGTAAAATACTACTTGAGTAAAAGTTTTTTTTAAATTTCAGATTTTAAATGGACTTTAGTACAGTGGTGGAAAAAGTACTAAATTGTCATACTTGAATAAAAGTACAAAGTAAAAGTAAATGCTATACATCAAATTCCTTGTATTTAGCAAACCAGACGGCACAATTCCATTTTTGTATTCGTTTTTTTGACAGCCAGGGCCACGCTCCAACACTCAGACATACTTTACAAAGGAAGCATTTATGTTGAGTGAGGCAGTAGGGAAGACCAGGGACGTTCTCTTGAGAAGTGTGTGAATTGGACCTTTTTCCTTTACTGCTAAGCATTCAAATTGTAACTAATACTTTTGGGTGCCAGGAGAAATGTTTGGAGTAAATAGTACATAGTGGAGTAAAAAGTACATAGTAATAGTAAATTAAAGTACAGATACCCCCCAAAAACGACTTAAGTAGTACTTTAAAGTATTTTTCCTTTAGTATTTTACACCACTGCCAAATACAGGTGTGCCAAAGTTGTAGTGTCATACCCAAGAAGACATGAGGCTGTAATCGCTGCCAAAAGTGCTTCAACAAAGTACTGAGTAAAGGGTCTGAATACTTATGTAAATTTATTTTTGCTTTTTTCTTTATATATAAATTTGCAGAAATGTCTAAAAACATGTTTTTCTTTGTCATTGTGGGCTATTGTGTGTAGCTTGATGATAATAAAACTTTTTTTAAATACACTTTAGAATAAGGCTGTAACATTACAAAATGTAGAAAAAGTCAAGGGGTATGAATACTTTCCGAATACACGGTGTATACCTATAGTCTCACTCCATGATACATACATTGTATCTTCATACATAAATGATTCACTTGAAGTATAGACAAGTCCTTGCATAACACCCACCAATAAAGTTACAACTCATAATATTTTAGGTTTAAGTTGACATGTTGGGGGTAGTATCAGGTGACCCCATCTTATAGTCAAGATGAGGTGTCATGTTGTGGATTGTAGTAGTAGATAACAACTCAGGGTATGGGGGTATCAGTGAGGTGTTGGGTAGCAGTGGTATTTGGGGTGTAGCATGGGACAAAGAGGAAGCTAAGTGATTCCTGCTCTGATTCTGATTTCCTGGTTCGCTCTCTTTATCAGTCAGATGCTGGTACTTCTGTCATGTCCCAGCTTGTCCGCCTTGCCAGCACTCCTTATAAGGACTGGAGCCCAACCCCTATCCTTCAGGTCTGCAACAATGCACACCATGGAGATTGTAACAATACACATGCATGCTCAAACATTCCCTCCCTCCCTCACACACTCAAGCATTCACCCTCACACACGCTGACGCACTCCTGCACACACTGGAATGTGAGTAGGTGAGTCACATGCTTTAAAAGGATCTGATCCCAAACTCGTGTTCTAAGCATATACATTACACACAAAAATACATGGGCACTTTCTCATACAATTATGTCATGAACAGCCAACATACTATATACCTCCTCCTAGAAAAACACACTGACACACACAAGCAAACCAGCTCAAGCTTGCCTACTGCTACTGATGAGTAAATTAGTATGCAAGGAGGGACACATACGAACAGTACACTCACCCCCCTAACGGAAAGAGCCAAGGAGACCTGGAGTGAGAGAGAGAGATAGAGCGAATTGAATTGAGAGAAAGAGAGAGGGGGGGAGAGAGAAGCACAGAGTTTAGAAATGAGGGGGTGTTAAAAAGGAGGGTAAAGTTTGGTGAGAATAAAAGAAGACGCTGATTTGGAGAAAGAGAGAGGGAGGGAGAGAGAGAGGATGTGAGAGTTAAGAAAATAACAAAGAAGAGTGAAGAGGGATTGCGGGAAGAGACATTAGATATCCTATTATTCTACAATTCAGGTAAAGTAAAATATGAACTACTCGCATTGGTATGCTATAGTTTTCTTTCACTTGGTTGCTATGGTGATGTTTGAGAGCATGACTGTACTCATGTTTCTTGCATTTTCACAACCACCTAAAAAGTTGATGAATGATTGATTAACCTAGTCAACATCAACTCAGATTAAGCCATACAACAACTTGAATCATTTAGAATGTTGCTGTGTTATTCTGTGTATGAAAGTATGTGGAAGCTAAATGGAGGACCAGCATGTGTTGAGAGTTCAGCTCGGGTTCCCACAGATTTGTCTGGCACGCTGCCAACTGAGAAGAGAGCACTAGCTGGTGGACACTCCATCCTCCCTTTGTTGTGTTTTTAATGGTTACTCATCTGAGCCATTGAATGTTCATTATTAAAGCCCTAACAAGTGACCCTTCACCTACATACATTTGGAACTCCTATATAACCCCAGGATGCTTATCTACCACAGGAGGTTAGTGGCACATTAATTGGGGAGGACGGGCTCGTGGTAATGGCTGGAGCGGAATAAGTGGAATGGTATCAAGTACATCAAACACATGGTTTGATGCCCTTCCATTCGTTCCATTGCAGCCATTATTATGAGCCGTCCTCCCCTCAGCAGCCTCCACTCCACTCTGCTTTATGTACAATAGTGACTAAATGTGGTGGGCAGCGTTGTCCATCTTTGTAACCTTTGTACAGAATTAATTCTGTCTTTTTTTAACTCCTTGAGAATCAGGCTTGTTAGTTTATTCTCTCTGTAAACCAGTTGTCCATTATCTCACTGTGAATCGGTTGTCCTACAGTCCATTATCTCTCTGTGAACCGGTTGTCCTACAGTACATTATCTCTCTGTGAACCGGTTGTCCTACGGTACATTATCTCTCTGTGAACCTGTTGTCCGACAGTACATGATCTGTCTGTGAACTGGTTGTCCTACAGTACATGATCTGTCTGTGAACTGGTTGTCCTACAGTACATGATCTGTCTGTGAACTGGTTGTCCTACAGTACATTATCTCCCTGTGAACTGGTTGTCCTACAGTACATTATCTCTCTGTGAACCGGTTTTCCTGCAGTATATTATCTCTCTGTGAACCCGTTGTCCTACAGTACATTATCATTCATATCTTTCTGTCTGTTGTATCCTGTGCCTCCTGTATGGGTTCACATGGTAATAATGTGGGAGGTAATTCCGACTTGTGGTTATAATCTTTCCATTTCTGTTCCACAGAGATGATGTCATTCTGCTGGAACTTGGCTGCAATGATCCTTCTACAACTATTGACCCCTGACCTGCTTCCCACCCGCCTCATCAACACCCGCCCCCTTCTCACACATGCCGTTCCCACCTCCCCGCCAGTTACGTACCCCAAGATCCAATACGTTACCGATGTGGGCTTCGACTACGACGAAGATGACTACACTGAGGAGGATGCTTCCCATTTCCCTCCTAACCACAGCAAAGCCTCATCAGCTTCTACTCTAGTTCCGATGCAGTCCAAGCCCTGTGACTACCATCCCTGCCAGGACAACCAGCTCCCCTGCTCTCAGCTCTCTGCCCAGACCGGATGCCTCTGCCCTGGTCTAAGTGGGGCAGGCGAGCCCCCTCATGCTCCACACCTCCAGAAGCTAGTGCCAGGCGCTAATGGGTGGGCAGAGATACGGTGGTGCGCCCCTGCCTCTGTGGTATCTGGGTACCGGGTCATGATCGAAGATCGAAGAGGAGAACCTCTCCAGTTCGGGAGTGATTCTCGGAGCGGGGTGCTGGGGGAACTAGAGGCAGGAGTCAAGGTGTGTGTGGAGGCGGTGAACATGGCGGGGGCCAGCGCCCCTTCGAAGCTCTCCTGCCTACACTACGACCCCCCTGAGGCCACCAACCTGGCCGTAAGGGCGGGGGTTATCGGAGGGGGGCTGGGATTTCTTCTGCTCCTTTTCCTGGTCACCCTGGTCCTCTGGAGGCGACAGACATGTAAAACAGGGGAAAACTCAGCAAAGGGGCTGGGGAACCCCTCCTACAGCAAGGAGGGAACGCTGTGATCCAGTGTTGGGATTACAGATGGTACAGTGATTCAGTAGCACAGGCGACCCCTAGAGAGAATGTAGGAGTAAAGCAACTGGGATGTGACAGAGCCAAAATGGCTTCACTCACCAGTGACTCACCAGCACTGTGCTCAGGTTGTTCAGAATCCTGCACTTATGAATATAGGAATTAAAGAACTTTGGACTTTTGTAAACTAAATAACCCTAACAAAATCTTAAGAGGCGTTGTGACTAAAGAGACTGCAGGTTGTTTGCTGGCAAATTAACTTGTGTACAGAAGGATCAAGACAGGGCAGTTATGGCAGTCAGATTCATGTGTAGAATAAATCAAACTAACTGAATACTCATGATGAATAACAAAAGCAATTGTTTTTCTAATAAAAGTGTTTTCATAATTTTGGCTGAGTTTGTGTGAGTGATTGTTTTTAACAGAAGGGACAAAGTAGTTTGATAAAACTAAATTAATATTGTTGGAAGTAATATAAGTTCCTATTACAGTAATGCAACTTTTATTTTGAAACTTGAGTATGATGTGCTGTTGAAGATCCGTCTGATTGGCTAAAGCTTCAACACTGGCTGAAAGTGCCTCGTTTTTAAGAATGTCGTCCAATGATTACCGCTCAAACAATCAACATGGAACGAATGAGGAAATACAGTACTACATGAGAAGATCCCATTCAAATGGGCACCGATAAACAAGATGGCAAACTCAGGTAAGTGCGTATTCTACGACTGTATTCTGCATTTACCTTCTTCGTGCAGTTCGCAGCGCCGCTTGGTCATCTGTCTCTGTGAGCCATAATACGACAGTACATTGGATCAAATGTCAATCATGGATTTTGTCAGTGTAACACCAGGTTGATTTTTTTATTTTTTATTTCACCTTTATTAACCAGGTAGGCTAGTTGAGAACGAGTTCTCATTTTCAATTGTGACCTGGCCAAGATAAAGCAAAGCAGTGTGACACAAACAACACAGAGCTACACATGGAACAAACAAACATACAGCCAATAACACAATAGAAAATAAGTCTATGTACAGTGTGTGCAAATGAGGTAAGATAAGGGAGGTAAGGCAATAAACAGGCCATAGTGGAGAAGTAATTAAAATTTAGAAAATGAACATTGGAGTGATAGATGTGCAGAAGATGAATGTGCAAGTAGAGATACTGGGGTGCAAAGGAGCAAAAAAAAATAATAACGGTATGGGATGAGGTAGTTAAATGGGCTATTTACAGATGGGATATGTGCAGTGATCTGTGAGCTGCTCTGACAGTTGGTGCTTAAAGTTAGTGAGGGAGATATGAGTCTCCAGCTTCAGTGAATTGTTTTTTTTTTAAATGTGTAATTCGTTCCAGTCATTGCAGCAGAGAACTGGAAGGAAAGGCAGCCAAAGGAGGAATTGGCTTTGGGAGTGACCAGTGAAATATACCTGCTGGAGCGTGTGTTGCTATGGTGACCAGTGAGCTGAGATAAGGCAGAGCTTTAACTAGCAAAGACGTATAGATGACCTGGAGCCAGAGGGTTTGGCGACGAATATGAAGCGAGGGCCAGCCAACGAGAGCATACAGGTCGCAGTGGTGGGTAGTATATGGGGCTTTAGTGACAAAACGGATGGGACTGTGATAGACTGCATTCAATTTGCCTAGTAGAGTGTTGGAGGCTATTTTGTAAATGATATCACTGAAGTCAAGGATCGGCAGGATAGTCAGTTTTACGAGGGTATGTTTGGCAGCATGAGTGAAGGAGGCTTTGTTGCAAAATAGGAAGCCGATTCTAGATGTAATTTTGGATTGGAGATGCTTAATGTGAGTCTGGAAGGAGAGTTTACAGTCTAACCAGACACCTAGAATATGTGGACAATTACAACTACCTAAGTCAGAACCATCCAGAGTAGTGATGCTGGATGGGCGGGCAGGTGCAGGCAGCGATCAGTTGAAGAGCATGCATTTAGTTTTACTTGCATTTAAGAGCAGTGGAGGCTATGGAAGGAGAATTGTATGGCATTGAAGCTCGTCTAGATGGTAGTTAACACAGTGTCCAAAGAAGGGCCAGATGTATACAGAATGGTGTCTTCTGCGTAGAGGTGGATCAGAGAATCACCAGCAGCAAGAGCGACATCATTGATGTATTCAGAGAAAAGATTCGGCCCGAGAATTGAACCCTGTGGCACCCCCATAGAGACTGCCAGAGGTCCGAACAACAGGTCCTCCGATTTGACACACTGGACTCTGTCTGAGAAGTAGTTGGTGAACCAGGCGAGGCAGTCATTTGAGAAACCAAGGCTGTTGAGTCTGCCGATAAGAATGTGGTGATTGACAGAGTCGAAAGCCTTGGCCAAGTCAATGAATACAGTATTCTCTCTTATCGATGGCAGTTATGATATCGTTTAGGACCTTGAACGTGGCTGAGGTGCACCCATGACCAGCTCGGAAACCAGATTGCATAGCGGAGAAGGTACGGTGGGATTCAAAATGGTCGGTGATCTGTTTGTTAACTTGGCTTTCGAAGACCTTAGAAAGGCAGGGAAGGATAGATATAGGTTTGTAGTAGTTTGGGTCTAGAGTGTCTCCCCCTTTGAAGAGGAGGATGACCGTGGCAGCTTTCCAATCTTTGGGGATCTCAGACAATACAAAAGAGAGGTTGAACAGGCTAATGATAGGGGTTGCAAAAAATGTGGCTCATAATTTTAGGAAGAATGGGTCCAGATTGTCTAGCCCGGCTGATTTGTAGGGGTCCAGATTTTGCAGTTTTTTCAGAACATCAGCTATCTGGATTTAGGTGAAGGAGAAATGGGGGATGCAGGGCTGTTGACAGGGTAGAGGTGGCCAGGTGGAAAGCATGGCCAGCCGTAGAAAAATGCTTCTTGAAATTCTCAATTATCGTGGATTTATCGGTGATGACAGTGTTTCCTAGCCTCAGTGCAGTGTTCAGCTGGGAGGAGGTGCTCTTATTCTCCATGGACTTTACAGTGTCCCATAACTTTTTGGAGTTTGTGCTGCAGGATGCAAATTTCTGTTTGAAAAAGCTAGCCTTTGCTTTCCTAACTGCCTGTGTATATTGGTTCCTAACTTCCCTGAAAAGTTGCATATCGCGGGGGCTATTCGATGCTAATGCAGTACATCACAGGATGTTTTTGTGCTGGTCAAGGGCAGTCAGGTCTGGAGTGAGCCATGGGCTATATCTGTTCCTGGTTCAAAAATGTTGAATGAGGCACGCTTATTTAAGATTGTGAGGAAAGCACTTTTAAAGAATAACCAGGCATCTTCTACTGACGTAATGAGGTCAATATCCTTCCAGGATACCGGGCCAGGTCGGTTAGAAAGGCCTGCTCGGTGAAGTGTTTGGGAGCGTTTGACAGTGATGACGGGTGGTCGTTTGACCGCAGACCCATTACGGACGCAAGCAATAAGGCAGTGATCAGCACGAGCTCTGAAGATAGATGGGGGCAATCAGTTCACATATGGTGTCCATGGCACAGCTGGGGGCAGAAGGTGGTCTGTAGCAAGTGGCAACGGTGAGAGACTTGTTTCTGGAAAGGTGGATTTTTAAAAGTAGAAACTCAAATTGTTTGGGCACAGACCTGGATAGAAAGACAGAACTTTGCAGGCTCTCTCTGTAGTAGATTGCAACTCCGCCCCCTTTTGCAGTTCTATCTTGTCAGAAAATGTTCTAGTTAGGGATGGATATTTGGATTTGATAGGCAATGTGTGCTTTGAAAGTGGCTGGTCGTGTGCTATCATGCAATGACTCAACTTTTCTACTGTCTTTTTTGGGGGCAATTTCTGCAATCTCACTGTCTGACTCAGTTGTAGAATACTTTTTGTTTTCTTACACATTTATTTCCACAAATAAATGTTATGGTCAGTGCCAGGAAGCAGCATGAAGGTAGTTGTAAATCATGTATGTTAAGTTTGCACTAGGCTAAATATAGCCTTGACATCATGGTGAATGTAGAAAGGCATGTAGAAAATTGACTTCTCCACAGATAAGGATATCTCCTACTCTGACCTCAAGGCCCTTCTGGCCAAGAACAACTGCCCAGAAGGTTGATGTATGGACCAAAGAGGAGGTAGACAGAGGACACATTCCAGGATCAATCCATATTCCAGGTGAGCTTCAGTCGGAGTCCTTGAGTTGAGTTACACTCTCAGGTCCAATTGGGATTTGCTTGTCCGGAGTCCAAACCTTTGGAAAAATAATGAACCCCAATTCACATGGGTATAATTCAGCCCAAAATTTGCTAAACAGGATTGATTTATTGTTGTTGTCACTGAGCCAGCTATTTTGGTATATTTATTTTATTGTAAATTGAGCCGTATTGTAAACTTCCTGTGTCTCCTCTCCTAGTTGATACAGTGGAGAGTGCCCTAGTGCCCTAGCGCTGGACCCTGCTGAGTTCCAGACAAAATACGGGGTGCCCAAACCCCCCCTGGATGCCCCTGAGCTGGTGTTTCACTGTCAGATGGGCCGACGAGGAGGCGTGGCCACAGACAAGGCACGAGGCCTGGGATTCCAAAAGTACGAGTATACGTTTTAACAATACTGCTCTGTATACTCTGTTTGATGCCTTGGGAATTTTTGGTAAATGATGACGTCTGCCTTCTCTAATTTCAGGTCCGTCAACTGTGCCGGAGGATATCAGGAGTGGTCTGAGAGAGGGGAAATGAGGTGCACGATTAGCCTGCATTGTGAAACCAGAGGATAAAAATGCACAAATTATGCTCACATTTTGCTGAAACATTTTTCTACTTTTACTTGTTTTTGCTGATGTGTTGTACTTTAAAATAAAGATGGAGAATAAGATTGTACAATTAGTCATTTTGTGTTGTTTTTTTAATCACGTTTCCCAATAGTGCTCCACTTTTCCCCATCTTCTACCTCTACCATGGCTGTAGCCTTGGACTGCTTATTGCCTTCAGTAAGACTTTCCTCTAAACCAATCCCCTTTCCCCTCATCCTCCTCATGGACGGTACAGCTGAAGTTGCACCGTGGCACATTAGGGCTTATCCAGGTGATACACCTCTACATCCCATAGACAGAGTGAAACCCCTGGCTAATGATAATGAGTCCATTATCGGACATGTTATCAGACATGTAGTGTATGTGTGTTTTTTAAAAAGCTCTACAACTTCTGGACATTACTACTATGTCACCAAAGCAGACTGCTCTCGTGGTAAATGTAAAACTCTGGGAGTTGCTATCCAATAATAAAGTAGTAATGCTGTGTGGCTAGTAGTGTTTAAACAGTAGTATGTTCTCTTTGTGACATATAGTCCTTTCTTTTGCAGTTTGGCAGACACACGGCTGTCACAGGAATGAATACTACTAGAAGGCATTGAGGCCCCAACATGACATCAAGCTGTAACTGAACACATATTTATCCAGTTCAGTGTTATCACTCACAGGATGGATGAAATCCCACTCAATCCCACTCCCACCTGAAAAACACATTTTCTCTTGTTAAATGTCATAACTGGTTTGCATCTTCATATTTAGTTGGAGCAATATATAATATGTAAACGTTTGCTCAAAAACCACAGCACTTCCTATTGATATCCCAGTTTATTTAGACTTTGTTCGAATCAGAAGCAAAAGCACACAGTACATGGATGGATGTCTGAATATGAGGGATGAATAATAACAGGATGTCTTAATAAGAGGGGGGGGGGGGGTAAATGCTTTAATAACAGTGCTTGTGGTAACAACTTTAAAGGTCTTAAATAAACAAACCAAGGCCTTTGACTTATTTACCCATTGCTGACGCTGTCTGTAAGTGCCCTCTTCGGTCTAGAGGAATCAATTCCCTGAAGGTCCTCCATAGTCACCTGCACCACCTACCAGTGTTTATACTCAGAACACAACAGCACTTTTAGAAAATCAGCAGCAGAATTCTATAATGTAGAATAACATTTAAATTGTAAAATATACATTTGGGTGAGGTTTCTTTCACGCCTGAGTAGCCTCGTTTCACTGCCACAAATAAAATTAAACCATCAAGTGTTCAGCGAAACAACAACGCAATGTCAAATACAGGTAGCCTAGTCAAATATTTAACATCCAATCACATTAACCGTTACTCTCTCACAGGAATTCCACTAACGGTCTCTATGTAGCCAAACGTAGCTGCTGCTAAATGCTTTAAAAATGTAAGGCCCGCGTCCATAGAGACACATACCAGCTCTACTGGTAGTTCTGCTATTACCAGCTGTACTGCACCTGCACCTGTCGACGACACAAGTTGTTCTGCTTCCACAAGCACATCCAATGCTAGCATCAGTAATTCTACATTTGTTGTTAGCCCAGCTAGCATGGTCACTGACAGTTGTGAATCTGATGCAGCCGAAGAGCTACTGCCCCCTTACACGGGAAAGCACCGAACAACAGACAGGGACGTTGGACCATCGAAGAGGCGCAAATATGATGAGAACTACATTGATTTGGGGTTCACTTATATTGGGAGTAGTGCCTTTCCTCAGCCACAGTGTGTTATATGTGCAAAAGTACTATCTCACAACTCGATGAAACCTTCACTCTTGCACAGACATTTAGAAACAAAATATGCCAATTTGAAAAATAAGGATTTTTTTGAGTGAGAATTAAGACAACTTTCGAGTAGTAAGACATGTATAAAAGCAACAGATACCATTAATAAGAAGGGGCTAGAAGTATCTTATATGGTGAGCTACCGAGAGGCTAGGACAGACAAGCCCTTGTGGAGGACTTCATTCTTCCTGCTGTCACAGACATGGCTGGGACATTGGCGGGGGAAAAGGCCAACAAAAACTATACAGACAATGCATTCATCAAACAGCACTTTTTCACAACGCATCAGTGACATGGCAGGAGATGTTTTGAAACAATTACTGTTTCGCATACAAGCCAGTGAATTCTATGCGTTACAGCTGGATGAGTCAACAGACGTGGCGGCGCTGGCACAGCTCCTGGTATATGTCCGTTACTTTTAAAAATCGAATCAAAATCGAATTTATTTGTCACATACACATGGTTAGCAGATGTTAATGTGAGTGTAGCGAAATGCTTGTGCTTCTAGTTCCGACAATGCAGTAATAACCAACAAGTAATCTAACTAACAATTCCAAAACTACTACCTTATACACACAAGTGTAAAGGGATAAAGAATATGTACATAAAGATATATAAGTCGCCTCGTCGTTGTTGGTAATCAAGCCTACCACTGTTGTGTCGTCCGCAAACTTGATGATTGAGTTGGAGGCGTGCGTGGCCAAGCAGTCGTAGGTAAACAGGGAGTACAGGAGAGGGCTCAGAACGCACCCTTGTGGGACCCCCGTGTTGAGGATCAGCGGGGTGGAGATGTTGTTACCTATCCTTACCACCTGGGGGCGGCCCGTCAGGAAGTCCAGTACCCAGTTGCACAGGGCGGGGTCGAGACCCAGGGTCTCGAGCTTGATGACGAGTTTGGAGGGTACTATGGTGTTAAATGCTGAGCTGTAGTCGATGAACAGCATTCTCACATAGGTATTCTTCTTGTCCAGATGAGTTAGGGCAGTGTGCAGTGTGGTTGAGATTGCATCGTCTGTGGACCTATTTGGGCGGTAAGCAAATTGGAGTGGGTCTAGGGTGTCAGGTAGGGTGGAGGTGATATGGTCCTTGACTAGTCTCTCAAAGTACTTCATGATGACAGAAGTGAGTGCTACGGAAGTGGTAGTCATTTAGCTCAGTTACCTTAGCTTTCTTGGGAACAGGAACAATGGTGGCCCTCTTGAAGCATGTGGGAACAGCAGACTGGGATAAGGATTGATTGAATATGTCCGTAAACACACCAGCTGTTTAAATGTTTTACTCACCTCGGCTGCAGTGAAGGGGAGTCCGCATGTTTTGGTTGCGGGCCGTGTCAGTGGCACTGTATTGTCCTCAAAGCGGGCAAAAAAGTTATTTAGTCTGCCTGGGAGCAAGACAACCAGCCCAGTCACAGACCAGGATTTATTTTTGTGGTTGACTGTAGACCCTGCCACATACCTCTTGTGTCTGAGCCGTTGAATTGCGATTCTACTTTGTCTCTATACTGACGCTTAGCTTGTTTGATTGCCTTGCGGAGGGAATAGCTGCACTGTTTGTATTCGATCATGTTTCCGGTCACCATGCCCTGATTAAAAGCAGTGGTTTGCGCTTTCAGTTTCACGCGAATGCTGCCATAAATCCACGGTTTCTGGTTTGGGAATGTTTTAATCGTTGCTATGGGAACGACATCTTCAACGCAAGTTCTAATGAACTCGCTCACCGAATCAGCGTATTCGTCAATGTTGTTGTTTGACGCAATACGAAACATATCCCAGTCCACGTGATGGAAGCAGTCTTGGAGCATGGAATCAGATTGGTCGGACCAACGTTGAACAGACCTCAGCGCGGGAGCTTCTTGTTTTAGCTTCTGTCTGTAGGCAGGGAGCAACAAAATGGAGTCGTGGTCAGCTTTTCCAAAAGGAGGGCGGGGGAGGGCCTTATATGTGTTGCGGAAGTTAGAATAGCAATGATCCAAGGTTTTACCAGCCCTGGTTGCGCAATCGATATGCTGATACAATTTAGGGAGTCTTGTTTTCAGATTAGCCATGTTAAAATCCCCAGCTACAATGAATGCAGCCTCAGGATATGTGAATTCCAGTTTGAAAAGAGTCAAATAAAGTTTGTTCAGAGCCATCGATGTGTCTGCTTGGGGGGGAATATATACGGCTGTGATTATAATCAAAGATAATTACCTTGGTAGATAATGCGGTCGACATTTGATTGTGAGGAATTCTAAATCAGGTGAACAGAAGGACTTGAGTTCCTGTATGTTGTTGTGACCACACCACGTCTCGTTAACCATAAAGCATACGCCCCGCCCCTCTTCTTACCAGAAAGATGTTTGTTTCTGTCGGCGCGATGCGTGGAGAAACCAGCTGGCTGCACCGACTCCGATAGCGTCTCTCGAGTGAGCCATGTTTCCGTGAAGCAAAGAACGTTACAGTCTCTGATGTCCCTCTGGAATGCTACCCTTGCTCGGATTTCATCAACCATGTTGTCAAGAGACTGGACATTGGCGAGAAGTATGCTAGGGAGTGGTGCACGATGTGCCCGTCTCCGGAGTCTGACCAGAAGACCGCTTCTGGGGGTCAATTAAGGAAGACATCCTCTTTTGCAAACCACTGGAAACCAGGACAACAGGAGAGGATTGTTTAAAGTACTGGACAATTTTGTGACATGAAATGGACTTTGGTGGTCAAGATGTGTTCGTATCTGTACTCATAGAGCAAAACCCATGACAGGGAGACATAGTGGAGTGGTAATGCACTTGCAAGCAGTTGCTCCCGACGCCACTTGGGTACACTGCAGCAGGCTCTTGCTGCCAAGGGAATGCCTGACAGCTTGAAAGATGTTTTGGACACTACAGTGAAAATGGTTAACTTAGTTAAAGCAAGGCCCCTGAACTCTCGTGTATTTTCTGCACTATGCAATGATATGGGCAGCGACCATGTCACGCTTTTACAATATACAGAAATGTGCTTATCAAGGGGCAAAAGATTGACACGTTTTTTTTTAATTGAGAGACGAGCTTAAAGTTTTCTTTACTGACCATAATTTGCACTTGTCCGACCGCTTGCATGATGATGAGTTTCACACACGACTGGCCTGTCTGGGTGATGTTCTCGCCTGAATGATCTGAATCTAGGATTACAGGGACTTTCTGCAACTATATTCAATGTGCGGGACAAAATTGAGGCCATGAAGTTGGAGCTCTTCTCTGACAACACACAGGTCTTTCCATCGTTGTATGATTTTTTGTGTGCAAATTAACTCAAGCTTACGGACAATGTCAAATGTGAAATAGCGAAGCACCTGAGAGAGTTCGGTGGTACTTTCCCAAAACGGATGACACAAACAACTGGATTCGTTATCCCTTTCATGCCCTGCCTCCAGTCCACTTACCGATATCTGAACAAGGAAGCCTCATCGAAATTGCAACACGAGGTTCTGTGAAAATTTAATTTATTCAGAAGCCACTGCCAGATTTCTGGATTGGGCTGCGCTCAGAGTATTCTGCCTTGGCAAATCGCGCTGTTAAGTTTTAAGACAATGATGCCCTTTGCAACCACATACCTACAGTGGGGATAACAAGTATTTGATACACTGCCGATTTTGCAGGTTTTCCTACTTACAAAGCATGTAGAGGTCTGTAATTTTTATCATAGGTATACTTCAATGGTGGGAGACGGAATCTAAAACAAAAATCCAGAAATTCACATTGTATGATTTTTAAGTAATTAATTTGCATTTGGATTCCGTCTCCCACCATTGAAGTATACCTATGATAAAAAATTACAGACCTCTACATGCTTTGTAAGTAGGAAAACTTGCAAAATCGGCAGTGTATCAAATACTTGTTCTCCCCACTGTATGTGAGAGTGGATTCTCCATCCCCACTAGCATGATAACTAAAAACAGGCACAGACTGTGTGGAAAAATACTGAGACTCTCTCCAATACAACCCAACATTGCAGAGTTATGTGCATCCTTCAAAGCACACCCTTCTCATTAACCTGTGGTAAGTTATTCACAATTTTTAGGAACAAATAAGGTTTTATTTGCAAGTTGGCTAAGTTAAGCCAATGTGCGGGAGCACTGGCTGGTCGGCCCAATTGAGGTAGTATATACATGAATGTATAGTTAAAGTGACTATGCATATATGACAAACAGAGAGTAGCAGCAACGTAAACGTGGGGTTCGGGGGGGAACACAATGCATATTGTCCAGGTAGCCATTTGATTACCTGTTCAGGAGTCTTATGGCTTGGGGGTAAAAACTGTTGAGAAGCTTTTTCTTGGCACTCCGGTACCGCTTGCCATGCTGATCCTCAACACTGGAGCTCCCCAGGGGTGCGTGCTCAGTCCCCTCCTGTACTCCCTGTTCACCCACGATTGCATGGCCAGGCACGACTCCAACACCATCATTAAGTTTTCAGACGACACAACAGTGGTAGGGCTGATCACCAACATTGACGAGACAGCCTATATGGAGGAGGTCAGAGATCTGGCCGGGTGGTGCCAGAATAACAACCTATCCCTCAACTTAACCAAGACTTAGGAGATGATTGTGGAACACAGGAAAAGGAGGAGCGAGCACGCCCCCATTCTCATCGACGGTCCTGTAGTGGAGCAGGTTGAGAGCTTCAAATTCCTTGGTGTCCACATTAACAACAAACTAGAATGGTCCAAACACACCAAGACAGTCGTGAAGAGGGCATGACAAACGCCTATTCCCCATCAGGAAAGTAAAAATATTTGGCATGGGTCCTGAGATCCTCACAAGGTTCTACAGCTGCAACATCGAGAGCATCACTGCCCGGTACGGCAATTGCTCGGCTTCCGACCGCAAGGCACTACAGAGGGTAGTGCGTACGGCCCAGTACATCACTGGGGCTAAGCTGCCTGCCATCCAGGACCTCTACACCAGGCGGTGTCAGAGGAAGGCCCTAAAAATTGTCAAAGACCCCAGCCACCCCAGTCATAGACTGTTCTCTCTACTACAGCATGGAAAGCAGTACCGGAGTGCCAAGTCTAAGACAAAAAGGCTTCTCAACAGTTTTTACCCCCAAGCCATTAGACTCCTGAACATGTAATCAAATGGCTACCCAGACTATTTGCATTGTGTGCCTCCCCCAACCCCTCTTTTACGCTGCTGATACTCTCTGTTTATCATATATGCATAGTCACTTTAACTATACATTCATGTACATACTACCTCAATTGGGCCGACCAACCAGTACTCCCGCACATTGGCTAACCGGGCTATCTGCATTGTGTCCCGCCACCCACCAACCCCTCTTTTACACTACTGCTACTCTTTGTTCATCATATGTGTATAGTCACTTTAACCAGATCTACATGTACATACTACCTCAATCAGCCCAACTAACCGGTGTCTGTATGTAGCCTCGCTACCTTTATTTTTCACTGTCTTTTTACTGTTGTTTTATTTCTTTACTTTTATTTTTCTTACTTACTGTTCACCTACTACCTTTTTGCACTATTGGTTAGAGCCTGTAAGTAAGCATTTCACTGTAAGGTCTACTACCCCTGTTGTATTCGGCGCACGTGACAAATAAACTTTGATTTGAAAAAGAGCAAAATAATTGATTATTAGATCTTTTTTTGTGCCCTGGTCCTATAAGAGCCTGGTTGTGACAAACTCACACTCATTCTTATGTTTAATAAATGTATCATATAGTGTGTGTGTGGCAGACTTACAATAATGGCAAAAAACAACATTTGAGAGTGCGCTGACCCTCTTGCTAGAGGAGGTACGCAGCTGGAGGTAGAATGTTTGAAGGGGTACGGGACTATAAAAAATTTGGGAACCACTGTTGTAGAGCATGAACCAGCAGGAGCGAGTCACTGCTTTTATGTTTACAGAGAACGTCAAGGTGATGTCCATGGTTAAGTCAAGGTGATGTCCAGGGTTACGCCAAGGTTCTTTGTACTCTGGGATGGGGACACCATGGAGTTGTCAACCGTGATGGAGAGGTCTTGGAGCAAGAAGGCCTTCGCCAGGAGGAAGAGCAGCTTCTGTCTTGTCGAGGTTGAGCTTGTGGTGTGCCAACATCCAAGCTGAGATACATGTAAGTCTGGCTGCACAGCTGATTGGCTAACATACGGTAAATGTAGAAATCATCTGACTAAACTGAACAAAAAGAAGAAGAAACTGTATTATGAAACAAGATAATTGATATAAAGAATGATAGTAAAAGCTTTGGAGCAAATGTTGGGAAAAAAGGCAAACCTGGCTCCATCATTCATTGGATCAGATGGCTAATTCATCACAAACCCCACTGATATTGCCTACTACTTTAAGGATTTTTTCATTGACAAGGGTAGCAAACTTAGGCATGACAAGCCAACAACAAATTCTGAACCTACATAACTGACAAAATTATGAAAGACAAGCATTGTAATTTTGAATTCCGTAAAGTGAGTATGGAAGAGGTGAAAAAAGTTGTTGTCTATCAATAATGGCGAGCCACCTGGGTCTGACAACTTGGATGGAAAATGACTGAGGATGATAGCAGACTCCTATTTGCCATCTCTTCAATCTAAGCCTACAGGAAATTGTGTGCCCTCAGTCCGGGAGGGAAGAAAAAGTCATTCCGTTCCCAAAAATAGCATAGCACTCTTTACTGGTTCAAACAGCCGACCAATCAGCCTGTTACCGACCCTTAGTAAACTTTAGGAAAGAATTGTGTTTGACCAGATACAATGTTATTTCACAATAAACAAATGAACAACAGATTTTACACAAGTTTATAGGGAAGGGCATTCAACATGTACACAAATGACTGATGATTGGCTGAGAGAAAGGTATAATTAAAAGATTGTGGGAGTTGTTTTGTAAGACTTCTGTGCAGCCTATGACATTATTGATCATAATCTGCTGCTGGAAAAATGTATGTGATATGGCTTTACATCCCCTGCTACAGGGGCGGCAGGTAGCCTAGTGGTTAGAGAGTTGGGCCAGTAACCGAAAGGTTGCTAGATCAAGGTCAAGATCTGTCATTCTTCCCCTGAACAAGGCAGTTAACCCACTGTTCCTAAGCCGTCATTGTAAATAAGAACGTGTTCTTCACTGACTTGCCTAGTTGAATAAAGGTAAAAAAATATATATGTATATTGTGGATTGAGAGTTACCTGTGTAACAGAACACAGAGAGTATTCTTTAATGGAAGACTATAACATAATCCAGGTAGAGTCAGGCATTCCCCAGGGTAGCTGTCTAGGCCCCTTACTTTTTTCAATCTTTACTAATGAGTACTCTGAGTAAAGCCTGTGTGTCTATTTATGCTGATTACTCAACACTATACACATCAGCTGAAGTGAAATCACTGCAGCACTTATCATAGAGCTGCAGTCTGTTTCAGAATGGGTGGCAAGAAATAAGTTAGCCCTAAATATTTCAAAAACTAAAAGCAATGTATTTGGGACAAATCATTCACTAAACCCTAAACCTCAATTAAATATTCTAATGAATAATATGGAAATTGTGCATGTTCAGGAGACTAAACTGCTTGGAGTAACCCTGGATTGTAAACTGTCATGGACTAAACACATTGATGCAATAGTAGCTAAGATGGAGAGGTCTGTCCATAATAAAGCACTACTCTGAATTCTTAACAATGCTATGAACAAGGCAGGTCCTACAGGCCCTAGTTTTTCCGCACCTGGACTACTGTCCAGTTGTGTGGTCAGATGCCAGAACAGTGCAGCACGGCTGGCCCTTAAATGTGCACAGAGAGCTAACATTAATAATATGCATGTCAATCTCTCCTGGCTCAAAGTAGAGGAGAGATTGACTTCATCACTGCCTGTATTTGACATGTTGAATGCACCGAGCTGTCTTTCTAAACTACTAGCACACAGCTAGGAAACCCATGTATACCCCACAAGACATGCCACTAGAGGTCTCTACATGGTCCCCAAGTCCAGAACAGACTATGGGAGGTACACAGTACTACATAGAGCCATGACCACATGGCTTTCTGGCAGTTTGCTGTCAGTTTGCCAACTGAGTTCCTGTGTTCATCTTCCTCTCTAATGGATTTTCTTCAGAGTTCTGGCAGAGACTGGACCCCAATGCCTCCCCCTGCCCCAGAGGAACTATGTGCTTTCACCAAAATCTACAGCCCTCTCCACTTCCTTCTCTCCCTCCAGGTGGGTAAACTACAGTACCCACCAGGCTCAGCCAAACATACACCCTGTTGGTTAGTAAGTCAGTTGACAATAGACAACAGATTATCTCCACAAAATAGTGTACTGCGCTATTTTAATTTCAGCCACCACACAACACAGTGGACAAACTCCAATAACACCTTTTGGAAAGTTGTTACACTGAGTGGGGTATGTGACTGTGTCCTTTATTCTCCAGATCAGTGAGGTGAAACTGGACAGGTGTAAGATGCGGTGAAACTGGACAGGTGTAAGGTGTGGTCACACAAAGAAGGCTTCTTGCACATACTGAGTCTGACTAACGCAGGGGTGAAAATTCACCTCAAATTGGAAGGAGAAACATACCAGAGAATCTTTAGGTATATTCTCATTCTATTATTACTGCCACTGAATATATTTCATGTGTGTATATTGTGGAATAATATTATGTTATTTGTGTATTTTACTCTGGTTTTTCTTAGTGGGAAGGCAGAGAGACTCGCCCTGAAGGACCAGACTGCGACCATGGACGTTCCTCCTTCTATCATGCGGTCAGTATTACTCCAATGCCTCTTGTCATCGTGTAGGTTGGAGAGAGTTTACCTCTATCATTCACACTACATCATATTGTAATTATGTGTGTGTGTCTGTATGTGTTGGTCCTGCAGGCCTCCCATGTCATTGGGAGCAGGCCCGTGGTGCCAGCGAGGCCATCCTGTGGTGGGATGTCTCTACTTATCCTGCCTGAGGCCATGGAGAGAGGCCTGTATGGGGAGCTGAACCTCCTACCAGTCACAGTTCTCACCCCCTGTGTATTACAGTACTCAAACCTGGCAACCAGAGTCACACGTATACAGATATCCTTTATCAGTCACATCAATCACACTCACACATATATCCCCTTGCTTTGGGGGCTAGTTGTTTAGATAAAACCATTTGAAAGATGTCTGACTAGTGACAGTAGACCCTTATTCCTACTGAACCATCAGTCTTTAACCCCAGTGGTACGTGGTGCTTTACAGCCCAGTAACTTTCCCCTGCTGGGGCCCTCAGCCTTCCTACAGCGTAAAACATATCCTGATACACAAGTTAAACACCCACTCTTTGCAGTGAGGGATTGAGTCATAGGTGGCATTAACCACATTTCCATAATTTAGCATTGAGTAGGCGTGACTATGCAAAGAGGTGGATGTAGCCTATTATCATCAATATTTAGAAATTTTTACATTCTGAAATGCCATCCACTGAACACTGTTTGTTATGTATTATAATGTTCAGACCAGAGCCTTGCTGACAAACTAATTTAGTGTGTGATGATTCTAACAATCTGCTAATTTCAAACAGTCATTCTTTCAACACTATCTTACCATTAACATTACCTTGCTACCACCTCTCAACAGATCCCCTCTGCAGTGACACTGTGTACAGTATAGACAGAGCACAGTGTCAGGAACCTGAGCCAGAATGGATCCCCTCTGTGGATCAGACCCTCTCTCTGTTCCTGTTCCTCCAGCACAGGTACCGATTCCTCTCCCAGCTCTCTGACTTCATGGGTGGGCAAATAAACTCAGCAAATAAACTCAACAAAAGCTCTGTGGTTCACTCAACAATAAAAATTAGTCTGTGTCTTACCACAGGCTTGACTCAAAGTCTCAACACAATATGATTTAACATGCAGTTACAGCTCACTGTGCTCAAGGCATAGGAAGCAGACCACAGTCAAACTCCTGTTGATCAAATTGTGATTCATTGAGACTTCATGAGTAACACCCACTGGAGTTAGAAGAGGTGGTTATATTTATGTTTACTCAAACACCACAATTATAAAGATCAAATCAAATTGTATTAATCACATGCCCCGAATACAACAGTTGTAGACCTTACCGTGAAATGCTTACTCACAAGCCCACAAACCAACAACGCAGTTCAAGAAAGAGTTAAGAAAATATTTACTAACTAAACGACAGTAAAAAAAATGTAATCAAAAGTAACACAATAAAATAACGAGGCTATATGCAGTACAGGGGGTACCGGTACCGAGTCAGTAAGTCGAGGTAATTTGTACATGTAGGTAGGGGTAAAGTGACTATGCATAGATAATAACCAGCGAGTAGCAGCAGTGTAAGAACAAGGCGGGTCAATGTAAATAGTCCAGGTGGCCATTTGATTAATTGTTCAGCAGTCTTATGTCTTGGGGGTAGAAGAGGTTAATGAGCCTTTTTGACCTAAACTTGGTGCTCCGGTGCCGCTTGCCGTGCGGTAGCAGAGAGAACAGTCTATGACTTGGGTGACTGGAGTCTTTGACAATTTTTAGGCCTTCCTCTGACACCGCCTAGTATATAGGTCCTGGATGGCAGAAAGCTTGGCCACAGTGATGTACTTGGCCGTACGCACTACCCTCTGTAGCACCTTACGGTCGAATGTCAAGCAGTTGCCATACAAGGCGGTGATGCAACCGGTCAGGATGCTCTCGATATTGCAGCTGAATAACTTTGAGGATCTGGGGACCCATGCCAAATCTTTTCAGTCTCCTGAGGGGGAAAAGGTATTGTTGTGCCCTCTTCACGACTGTCTTGGTGTGTTTGGAAAATGATAATTCATTGGAGATGTGGACACCAAGGAACTTGAAGCTCTCAAACCGCTCCACTTCAGCCCCGTCGATGTTAATGAGGGCCTGTTCGGCCCTCCGTTTCCTGTAGTCCAGGATCATCTCCTTTGTCTGGCTCACATGGAGGGAGAGGTTGTTGTCCTGGCACCACACTGCCAGGTCCCTGACCTCTTCCCTATAGGCTGTCTCATCGTTGTCGGGGATCAGGCCTACCAGTGTTGTCAGCAAACAATGATGGTGTTGGAGTCGTGCTTGGCCACGCAGTCGTGGGTGAACAGGGAGTACAGGAGCGGACTAGGCACGCACCTCTGAAGGGCCCCCGTGTTGAGGATCAGTGTGGAGGATGTGTTGTTACATACCCTTATCACCTGGGGGCCGTCCGTCAGGAAGTCCAGGATCCAGTTGCAGAGGGGGGTGTTTAGTCCCAGGGTCCTTACTTTAGTGATGAGCTTTGTGGGCACTATGGTGTTGAACGCTGAGCTGTTGTCAATGAATAGCATTTTCAAATAGGTGTTATTTTTGTCCAGGTGGGAAATGGCAGTGTGGGTTGCGATTGAGATTGCATCATCTGTGGATCTGTTGGGGCGGTGTAACAATCTTAGGCGTAGTGGGTGAGGAGTCAGGTGCAGGAGGCAGAAAGTTCTGAATAGCTCTTTATTCAGCACCAGGCAAAATAGTATATAAAACGAAACTGAGCGTCATAAAACAAATGCCCAAAACAGGAACCAAACCAAGATCGCACTACCACACATATAAAGTGGGAATAAACAAGCCCGCATGAAGAGCAGGCGGCCTACCGACTTAAATAGCCAAACACACGAAGAGCAGGCGGCCTACCGACTTAAATAGCCAAACACAAGAAGAGCAGGCGGCCTACCGACTTAAATAGCCAAACACACAAAGAGCAGGCGGTCTACCAACTTAAATAGCCAAACACACGAAGAGCAGGCGGCCTACCGACTTAAATAGCCAAACATACGAAGAGCAGGCGGCCTACCGACTTAAATAGCCAAACATACGAAGAGCAGGCGGCCTACCGACTTAAATAGCCAAACATACGAAGAGCAGGCGGCCTACCGACTTAAATAGCCAAACATACGAAGAGCAGGCGGCCTACGACTTAAATGGCCAAACATACGAAGAGCAGGCGGCCTACCGACTTAAATAGCCAAACATATGCAGAGCAGGCGGCCTACCGACTTAAATAGCCAAACATACGAAGAGCAGGCGGCCTACCGACTTAAATAGCCAAACATACGAAGAGCAGGCGGTCTACCAACTTAAATAGCCAAACACACGAAGAGCAGGCGGCCTACCGACGTAAATAGCCAAACATACGAAGAGCAGGCGGCCTACCGACTTAAATAGCCAAACATACGAAGAGCAGGCGGCCTACCGACTTAAATAGCCAAACATACGAAGAGCAGGCGGCCTACCGACTTAAATAGCCAAACATACGAAGAGCAGGCGGCCTACCGACTTAAATAGCCAAACATATGCAGAGCAGGCGGCCTACCGACTGAAATAGCCAAACACATGAAGAGCAGGCGGCCTACCGGCTTAAATAGCCAAACACATGAAGAGCAGGCGGCCTACCAACTTAAATAGCTAAAAGTCTAAACAAGAAACAGGTGAAACAAATCAGACCAAACCAACAGAAAAGGGAAAAGGGATCAGTGGCAGCTAGTAGGCCGGTGACGACGACCGCCGAGCACCACCCGAACAGGAAGGGGGAGCCACCTTCGGTAGGAGTTGTGACAGACGGTATGTTAATTGGAGAGGGTCTAGGGTTTCTGGGATAATGGTGTTGATGTGAGCCATTTATATTATGATATGTTGTGTTATCATGATAAGTGGCCAAGCCTAACACTATGGCTGTGTTACTTCTGTGATATATTCCAGATTGTACAGGAGATGAGTTGAGTTCAGTATTATAAATACTCTTGTAGCCGTGGAAATGGTATGTGAGCTTATGATTTACTAGTCCTGTGTTTACCACTGTGTTCCTTAGGCGGACACACTCACCAGCAGCAGACCTTCCAAGAACTATGCAAGTGGCAAGGAAATCTGAACCTGTTGACGTTTCTGTTCTCTTATATAATAACAGTCCATTTATTGTATTTGTTTAGTATTGTGATATTTATGAATTACAAAATGAATATGTATTTTTATATGATATGAATGCAAATTAAAACTGGAAGACACACAGAGACATTGTTTTTGCCAGTGATTTATTTATTTTATGGATTAAACCATTAAGCACCACTATCAAAGGAAACAGTAGACAGCAGTGTACTCAGAGAGTACTCGCTCTTCCCTGGACCGGTGGTCGCCATGGAGGGCATGAATACCTCAGGGAGGAAGTTGGTAGCATTTAAACTCTGAGGGGAGAGGGATTCCTCTAAAACATCTTTGTTTGATTTCCTGGATCCTGATCAAGCCTATTCCAGGACTTAAAAACTCTGTTGGAGATTCTCAAGCTGACCGGTATGACTTCATGGAGATTCTCAAGCTGACCGGTATGACTTCATGGAGATTCTCAAGCTGACCGGTATGACTTCATGGAGATTCTCAAGCTGACCGGTATGACTTCATGGAGATTCTCAAGCTGACCGGTATGACTTCATGGAGATTCTCAAGCTGACCGGTATGACTTCATGGAGATTCTCAAGCTGACCGGGTTGACTTCATGGAGATTCTCAAGCTGACCGGTTTGACTTCATGGAGATTATCAAGCTGACCGGTATGACTTCATGGAGATTCTCAAGCTGACCGGTATGACTTCATGGAGATTCTCAAGCTGACCGGTTTGACTTCATGGAGATTCTCATGCTGACCGGTATGACTTCATGGAGATTCTCACGCTGACCGGTATGACTTCATGGAGATGCTCAAGCTAACCGGTATGACTTCATGGAGATGCTCAAGACACCCTTTCCCTACATCCCCTCTGATGGCCTGACCTTTGACCCCCTGGTAGACCTCATCAATGTCATTGTCGGGGACCTCCCCGACGTCTGCATACTGGTCAGTAGAATTGACCTCTCTTTATGAGGTAACATACACACACGCTTGCTCTCTGACTGAAGTTTGTATGTTTATGCCTTACATCTCCTCTCTAACCCACAGCTGGGACCCTTTGTGGACTCCAAACATGAGCAGATAGAGGTACCTTTTCCTTTTCTCTTGGTTACTGACTCTATAGTTAGTTTTACATATCTAGGATGTTGACTTGCATTTTATATCAGAAGTTGATTGTTTTTTTCTTTCTTTACGTGTGACAGAAGTTTCTGTTGACCGAGACGTTTGATGCCATCTTCTCCAGATGTGTAGGGAGCATCGTGAAAGGCACCGAGGGTAAATATGACTTTACATGAACCTATCCACCACACACACTGCCTCATTTTACACCCTACATACCAACCACATTAGCTCAAATGCTTCCCTTGCTGTTGTAAATAGTTCTACTTCCTCCTCTGAGTTGATTGTCGGTTTGTATTTGTTCCCCCCCGAGAGAGATGTCCACCATCACTTAATTTACCCACAACCCCCTTTCACCCTGCCGGACCTCCACAAGGACGATGAGAAGGTCATTAAAGTGTGCTTGTTATCCTACCGAATCACTACTTATTTTACAGTGTAGTTTTCCTGAGACATGTTGGACACTTCAATGATTATTAGTCATACATTCTGATTCTCACACTCTTCTTGTCAATAAATAATTATTTCTCAATCTGCTTATTGTGTTGTATTTATTTTCAGCTGACATTGTTCAACCAGTGATTTTTCTGCTACAAATTGCTCAAGTTTACATGAGAATACTCAAAAGGACCTTTGTTTTGATTAACTGGAAATGGATATTGAAACCAGCTACACGCGCAGGCGCAATGGACATTTTGACGACTGCACTGAGCAAACATGGCGGCGGCCGTAGATAGTGTTGTGTAAGTTGTCCTTAATTTTTTGGACGAGTAGGAGCATGTGACACTTTCAGAGATGTAGGCCCCGACGTAGGAGTTGACAATGTGTTGGAAATGATGGAGAAAATTACTATTTGCCCTCTAGTTGACTTTACAGCAATGCCTTGTCTATACGTAGATGGCCAACTAGCTATGGCTATTGTTTCTCTTTGCTAACTAGCTAGCAAGTTTAGCTAGCTTATATTAGACAACAATGCTTCAGTTGAAAACGATTGTCCTTTGTTAACGTACAGTAAACTGTTTCAGTACAAGATTGAAATGTATAAACGGTCGACAGATTATGGTGTTTAAATTGCACCTAACGTTAACTAATAGCTACGTAGCTAGCTTTATAAATAGGCCCATCGTTCACTGAGACCAGCGCAGCTACCTTGCCAACAATTCAAGTGCACCCTGTCTGCGGTTCTGCATTGTCTACCTACAGTCTCTGTATTGTTCGCTACAGCAGCCAAGTGTTTTCGTACATTTGCTCATAGCTTTTCCAACATCGTTAATCAGACTCTGTGGAATACACAGAGAGGTTTGATTGTTGTAAAACTGTAGCTAGATATTATCCTGTAATATTACAGGGAACGGAGTGGTCCTGTACAACAATACAGGATTATTCATTTTGAAGTGGTTAGATTAGCCACCATAATCATTTCTAGTCTAACATGAGTGTGATTGTGCTTTCTTGTTTCAGGCTCGGTGAGCAGTACTATAAGGATGCTATGGAACAGTGCCACAGCTATAATGCTCGTCTGTGTGCTGAGAGGAGCATCCTTATGCCTTTCATTGACTCTCAGACAGGTGTTGCTCAAAGCAACTGTTACATCTGGATGGAGAAGAGACACAGGAGTGCAGGTCTGTAGCAAAGACACACTTGCTCGCACACACACATTCACTCTCCTGAAAGCACACTTTAATGATCAACTTTTTTTTGTTGATCAGGCATGGCTCCTGGGCAGCTGTATAGCTATCCGTCTCGACGCTGGAGGAAGAAACGACGGTCCCACCCTCCTGAGGACCCCCGTTTGGCCTTCCCCCCTGTCAAATCAGGTACAATTCCTCCTCATATGACTTTTTATTGGTTCTTCTTTATGTGTCAGAGGGAATAGTGTGGTCTTCTGTCTCCTCTGTATTGAATAAGCCTCTATCTCTCTGTGTAGCGGAGCTGGAGCTGGGTCTGAAACGGGATGCCGTGGGAGCGGTGGACGGCAGCAGCCTGGAGGCCTTGCTGAAGGGGGAGCCCCTGGAGAGGAGGGGCCCACCGGACCCCCGGGCCCCGGAAGACAACCCAGCCACACCTGAACCTGTGGCTGCCATGGTCTCCAGCCACACCTCCTCTGGACGCATCCGCAAGGTTAGATGGGACCAATGCACATTTTACAAACCAGACTCCTAATACTCTGTACAAAAAGGTTTGAGTTTCTCCCAATAGTCTGTCAGTGCACCAATATTATCTGAAACTCTACTCTCCTTTCAGAGGGTTCTGGACCACGATGACTACCTGGATGATCTGGATGATGAGGACTTTGAGGATGAGACCCCCAAGAGACGAGGGAAGGGCAAGTCCAAGGGTCGTGGAGTGGGAAATGGAAAGAAGAAACTGGAGGCAGCTGCTGCAGCCTTGGAGGAGCAGGACAAACCATACGCCTGTGACAGTGAGTATACGTTTATTTGATGTAAATTCTGATGCGTGTATGCGTGATGCAAATCCAGTTGTTGATGTGTGTGATGACTTACACCATGATGCTGTGTGTGTTTGCAGTCTGTGGGAAGCGCTACAAGAACCGTCCGGGCCTGAGCTACCACTACACACACTCCCATCTGGCGGAGGAAGAGGGGGAGGACAGAGAGGAGATCGAGTCCCCTCCCCCCCGGCGCCAGCCTGAGGCGCACAAGAGTGAGTCACTGTTTGGAATGATAGCCACTGGAATCACCGTCTACTATAGAGATGGTCGTTTCTATTATAGATGGCGAATCACTCCTGCTTATCTCATGATACCAGACCTGGGTCAAATGCAGGTCTTAATAGTTGAGGTGCGCTTCATTTACAACAATGGATTAGTCCCAAAAGTGCATACCCAAAGCTAAATGAAGTGCACCTCAAGAGTGAGTCAAACTATTGCAAAGTTAGTCACTCTACTCTGGTTTCAGAGGGATATCAGTATTCTAGGGCAGTGTCAGTGTATTGTCTATCTCTCTGTCTCCTCTCTTATTCCAGCCCCTAAGAAAGGCCCTAACGGTCTGGCCCTGCCCAACGACTACTGCGACTTCTGTCTGGGAGACTCCGCCCACAACCAGAAGACCGGCCAGTCAGAAGAGCTAGTGTCCTGCTCAGACTGCGGACGCTCTGGTACGAACCTCCCACCCATGTCCCCATTTCTATTAAAGGGATAGTTCAGGCAAAATCTATTTAACCTGACTTGTGTCTGAAGGCCCATAGTGACAGAGTCCACAATAATCCATTATTTATTTTTGCCACAGCCAGGAGTTAGCATTGTCAAAATTCATAAATGTAAACAGCCAAACTAATGTTAGCAATACTAGACTATAATGTAGTCCTCTGGCTCTGTTTGTGTTCTGTTGATGTATTTAAACCTTTATTTAGCCCGGTTGGTAAGTCATTGAGAAGAGACCTGTGTCTGTCTCCCTTCAGGTCACCCGTCCTGCCTGCAGTTCACAGATGTGATGATGGCAGCTGTGAAGACGTACCGCTGGCAGTGTATTGAGTGCAAGTGCTGCAACGTCTGTGGTACCTCAGAGAACGACGTGAGTGCTGCTCCACCTCTGCCTTTTCATACTTCTCGTTTTCTTTGTGTTGTTTTATCACACACACTGCTTCTGTTTCTCTGTCTGTCAGGACCAGCTGCTGTTCTGTGATGACTGTGATCGAGGATACCACATGTACTGCCTCAACCCTCCTATGACTGAGCCCCCAGAAGGTATGTCACAGTCTAACCACAACTCCTGCTTGACTTCAATGAAGCCCACTTGTTAATGTTGTACTGGTGAGTTTAAACTCTCTCTTTCTCTCTGTGTGTTTCCAGGTAGTTGGAGTTGTCACCTTTGCCTGGCGCTGCTGAAGGACAAGGCATCCATATACAAACAGCAGAGCCCCACCACAGAGGATGAATAGGGGTTAGTTATTAGTATCTTTGGGGCCACCCCAGAGTAACCCACCCTGCCCTCAGCCAGGGGACCCCACCTTACCACCCCACACAAGGACAGTAAGCCCTCACACCCTGGTCCACACCCCTTAATGACCAGGAGCTAAGGTCTGGGTCTGATTGGGGACTGGAAAGGAGGGAGTTCTCTCACCACAACCCTGTCGGCAAGCCCCACCCCTTCCCGTCTCTCCTCCTATCATGGCTGTTATCTCCCCTGGACTGTTACACACTCTGCAGAGACTACCGTTACCACTGTCTCTACAGAGTTCATGTTATAAAGAAAGGATTAGCATCTCACGCTAACTATTCCCCAACTCCTCCTCCCCCCCTCTCCTTTATATGGTGTGGACTGCTAAGACAGGCAGTGTGCTTAATTTGTTGCCAAATTATCTATTTTTACTTGTTCTAAAAATAACCAAGTGTTTTGATTTATGGATTTCAAAATATGATCACGTGGTTGAGGGATATTAATAGTGGACTTTTGTAGTGAAGTTTTGTCTGTCTACTTCTTTTGGATGTTTTTAAAAACATTTATCTCAAAGGTTTTCCTGCAACAACAAAAAAAACGAAGGAACCTCTGGCGCCAAGGTCCATATGCTGTGTCCCAAATTACACTCTATTCGCTACATTGTGCACTTCTTTTGACCAAGGTCCAATAAGGTGCCTTTTGGGAGGCAACCGTAGTCATTCTATTGTGACTGAATCACATCCTACTGCTGGCCTGATTTTAAATCTAACATTATTGATCATTTGTCAGCTATCATCTTTAAGGTTTTTGTAGCTGTTCATATCTGTGCCACAATGAGCGAGGCACATTGCATGCAGACTTGCACATGTACTTGAGTTCGAATGCACACACACTCAATTCTTTAGACTTTGATTTATTATATTTTTACATTTTATATATCACTTGATATTCCATGGGGTTGGGGATTTTTTTCTAGTAGAATTTTGTAAAGTACCGGTATATACTAACAACGTCAATGGAAAACAATCATATAACACAATGTCAGTACTGTATGACCTTTTGTATTTGTTTTAAGTGTCATTTAGGTTGATTTTCTTTTGTGATATCATGTTAATGATCTCCATAATGAGTATTTATGGTAAATAATGTATTTTTATTTACTTTTTTTTTGTATTGAAACTGCTTTTGCCCTATTAAAATGTCAATGTATCTGCTAACAAAACTGTATTGGAAAATGTGTTTTAGGGAAGTGACATGGACATATAGGCAATCCCCAAGCTTCTGTTCATACTTCAGCAATTGGCACATCCAAAATTTACAAGAAACTCAGGGAGGGGTACATTTTGGCTAAATTATGTAAACTATAAAAGGAGGGGAAACTGCAAAGTAGATTATTGCACAGACTGGTATTTCACTCAACACTCATTCTCTAAAAACTGGATGCTCCGAAGTATTTACAGCGATGAAAACAGTGCAATCAGTCCAACCGTGAGTGAATAGAACATGCTGAACACTACATACATGAAGAGTGATACTACAAACATACAATGATGTATGGTTACTGCTGTGGCACTCCTAAAAGCAATACAATAGTGGGTCTTAAAGGTCCAATGCAGATATTTTTTTACCTCAAAATCAAATTATTTAGAACAATTAAGTAACTTACTGTGATTGTTTTAAATTAAAATGGTCAAAAAAAGGTTTATTGGTCTATTAACTAATTTACTGCCTGGTGATGTCGCCATGGAAGGCCAAAACTCCAGCCCACTGAAACAGGCTGAAATTTCAGGCGGTCTTTTCAAACCGCTTTTACACTAAAAGGGCATTATCATTGTTTTCAGAATTTCACAGTGTTATTCCATCCTCATAGTGTGGAAATATATAAAATGGGAATATCACGTTTTTGACTTCACTGGGCCTTTAACACTTTCACACTAAAGAATATGATTCCTCATTGTCATTATGTAACTGTAAACTGTAGATAGATTCAATTCATAAATTCATTGTGTGAAGTGCATGTTCTCAAATAGTAATCTTGAAATATCACAGATCCAGTTTGCAATATGTATCAAATATCAAATGTGAGGTTTCCCATCAATATAACTGTTCATAACTGTCTCAGAAATGCAAATGAACCCTAAATACCCGTACACATACAACTGATCAACAATGTCAACAAGTGAAAATTTCACGTCAAATAGTATCATAAATCATACTAAAATGTGTGGGAACCTGGCCTACAGTCGATGGGAACCTGGCCTACAGTCGATTGGAACCTGGCCTACAGTCGATGGGAACCTGGCCTACAGTCGATGGGAACCTGGCCTACAGTCGATGGAACCTGGCCTACAGTTGATGGGAACCTGGCCTACAGTCGATGGAACCTGGCCTACAGTCGATGGGAACCTAGCCTACAGTCGATGGGAACCTGGCTTACAGTCGATGGGAACCTGGCCTACAGTCAATGGAACCTGGCCTACAGTCGATGGAACCTGGCCTACAGTTGATGGGAACCTGGCCTACAGTCGATGGGAACCTGGCCTACAGTCGATGGGAACCTGGCCTACAGTCGATGGAACCTGGCCTACAGTTGATGGGAACCTGGCCTACAGTTGATGGGAACCTGGCCTACAGTCGATGGGAACCTGGCTTACAGTCGATGGAACCTGGTCTACAGTCGATGGAACCTGGCCTACAGTTGATGGAACCTGGCCTACAGTTGATGGGAACCTGGCCTACAGTCGATGGAACCTGGCCTAGAGTCGATTGGAACCTGGCCTACAGTCGATGGGAACCTGGCCTACAGTCGATGGAACCTGGCCTACAGTCGATGGGAACCTGGCCTACAGTCGATGGGAACCTGGCCTACAGTCGATGGAACCTGGCCTACAGTTGATGGGAACCTGGCCTACAGTCGATGGAACCTGGCCTACAGTTGATGGGAACCTGGCCTACAGTTGATGGGAACCTGGCCTACAGTCGATGGGAACCTGGCCTACAGTCGATGGGAACCTGGCTTACAGTCGATGGGAACCTGGCCTACAGTCGATGGAACCTGGCCTACAGTCGATGGGAACCTGGCCTACAGTCGATTGGAACCTGGCCTACAGTCGGTGGGAACCTGGCCTACAGTCGATTGGAACCTGGCCTACAGTCGATTGGAACCTGGCCTACAGTCGATTGGAACCTGGCCTACAGTCGATGGGAACCTGGCCTACAGTCGATTGGAACCTGGCCTACAGTCGATGGGAACCTGGCCTACAGTCGATGGGAACCTGGCCTACAGTCGATGGGAACCTGGCCTACAGTCGATGGAACCTGGCCTAGAGTCGATGGAACCTGGCCTACAGTCGATGGGAACCTGGCCTACAGTCGATGGGAACCTGGCCTACAGTCGATGGAACCTTGCCTACAGTCGATGGAACCTTGCCTACAGTCGATGGGAACCTGGCCTACAGTCGATGGGAACCTGGCCTACAGTCGATGGGAACCTGGCCTACAGTCGATGGAACCTGGCCTACAGTCGATGGAACCTGGCCTACAGTTGATGGGAACCTGGCCTACAGTCGATGGAACCTGGCCTACAGTCGATGGAACCTGGCCTACAGTCGATGGAACCTGGCCTACAGTCGATGGAAGCCAACTGAGCGGCTTTTCTGGCGGCTCTGTGTCTGTGGTGTCGGGATCATCACTGCCACCAGGCTCGTGCACCTCTTAGACGTAACAGGTGCGTTTCCCCCAGGGTTTATTCATACCAATGGGAGTCCCGTCATTCATTTAATTCATACATAAAATACTAGTGGTTTAGTCAATCATCACACCTGTTTAATTATTAAATTATCTTGCAATAATATTATGAAAACAATGTGATTTCTTGTTATAAGCTGATAATATTTAATAATATTTCCTTTTAGGAAATCATTTATGCTGCTCTATGCTGACAGACTCCCAGCCCCAGGGATGTTGTTGGGGACTTTCCCTGGTCTAAGAGAGAACTAATGCAGGAGAGAGAAGAGGAGAACCACACTTTCTACACTCCTACAATGCCCAGAGCTGGTGCACTAGTGTTTTTGTTCCTGTGTCCCTGTGCTCTTGGATCTTTGGTGTCTTGTCTTTTTACCTGTGCATTACTCCTCCCCTCCCTGCTCTCTCTTTTTGCTTCCCACTCACTCATCCAGTGTCTCTAGCCTATCTGTCAATTCCTCTGTCTGTCAGTCATCATGTCTTTAAAGGGGTTCAGACAGATGCCTAAACCCGCAGTAATACCCCTTTGAGGTCCATGTTGCTAGGCAACTAAATGCTACATTCTAAAACTGGTAGCAGTATTTTGAGCTTTTTGAAGTGCCATCCTATAGACGCAATACCCCTGTTGTCAGCGCCTGCTCTTGTCACGTCTGGTGTGTATGTGTGTGTGTGTGCGCACGTGCTTGCTTGCGTGAGTGTGTGTGTAGCGTGTATGCGTGTTCAGGGTGCGTGCAAATGTGCAGTAGGCCTATGTGAGTGAGCTTAGGCTCGAGGCCAAGGGGTCTGAGGTAGGTTGTGCTTTCTGCTGTTGTGTTCTCCTCCACAGCGCCGCTGCTGAGTCATGTGACAGTGACATATGTTCCGAAGAGTCCATTTAAGCCAGGAGCTGTGGGCCTGTTGCTAGGAGACAATATTGAACACTGCTAAAGAGAAAACACACTCAATCTCTCTCCCCTCACTCTCAGCAATCCACAAGTTTCCAGCAGATGTCTTCTCTACAGAGCAGAGGAGAAAAGGAGCAGTTCTTCTCCATGTAGTCTGTGTGAGTGGCCTACCATGTCATCAGGAATTAGAATACATACAGTATATAGTCATTTAACAGGATCTCTATGTAGCCTACTACCTTGTTCAACGCTGCTGTCGTAGTACACCATTCTACTGTAACAGTACCCCAACAATCTCTATGTCATCCAACTCAGTCCACAGACAGGCTGTTTCTTTTCAGGCGGTCTACATGTTCCTAGGTGGTCTACATGTTCTATGCCCTGGCTATAGTCTGTGATGTCTATTTCGTTCCATCACTGGAGAAGATATCAGAGGTGACAATAAAGAATCCTTCCCACTTCTGTTAGTTTCTTTGCAGGTTGACGTTTATTGTCATGAGTCTTGACTTGGAGGCAGAACTGAGCGGTTTCTGCTAGATGGGCCAGCTGCAAAGTCATTATTGGCTATATGGTAAAAAGTCATGATTTAATAAGTATTTTATTTGTTCTTAATTTAAGGTGAGGGTGAGACATTAGGGTTAGCAGTGTGGTTAAGGTTAGGTTTAAAATGTGTGGTTGTGCCAGCTACTGACCACTCTGCATTGCTGTACCCAGTACATGAGTCATCTCAATAAATGGCAACCTGTGGTTTGTTTCCCTCATTATTGCCGCTTCACTGATTGCAGTTTTTTTTAAATTACAAATCCGCTTTGTTTATCCATTAACCTCCTTAACCTCTCTTCTAGAATCTTCAACTTAGTGAGGATGTTGCCGGGGCAACGTTCATGGCAGCTGGAAGCTCCGCTCCTGAGCTCTTCACCTCCTTGATTGGTCCGTATTCTACATCCTTGATCCTGGGCAGGACAAATCTTTGGCCAATGTTCAGATAGAAATGTATGATGTAGAACAAACATACCTCTCTGGTATATAGAATAACAATCACGTCAGCTCCAGTCATGGCATTTCTATCTGCTAAGTTTCAGAACGATTTCAATCTGATCATGGCCCAGGTCACTAAAAGTGGCCTGCAAATGAGTACCGATTGGACTGATTGGCTCAATATGCATTGGTGTTATCCTCCTCTTGTCCTCCCAGGTGTCTTCATCACTAAAGGTGACCTGGGGGTAGGCACCACCGTGGGATGGGCTGTCTTCAACATCATCGGCATCTGTGGGATCTTCACCGTACAGGTAACTCACCTTATTTGAAACAGGTGAAAGCAATATGACAGGATTTAGATAGGTGTTGTTAATCAGTATGTTGTGTTCTCTTGCAGCCCATCTTTCTGAGCTGGTGGCCGCTGCTCCGTTATACTCTCTACTACATCCTGTCTATACTGATGCTGATTGTGGTGATCTATGACGACAAAGTGATTTGGTAAGGACACTGGACCATTAACAAGACTGGGTTCTCTACATGTTTATAACTCAGTGATACATACAGGTTGTGCTTTTAAACAGTGTTTCTGTGTTGTAGGTGGGAGACCATCATACTGATCTCCATGTATCTAGTCTACATTATCATCATGAAGTGAGTAACTGGCTACATTATCATCATGAAGTGAGTAACTGGCTACATTATCATCATGAAGTGAGTAACTGACTACATTATCATCATGAAGTGAGTAACTGACTACATTATCATCATGAAGTGAGTAACTGACTACATTATCATCATGAAGTGAGTAACTGACTACATTATCATCATGAAGTGAGTAACATTATCCATCGACTGCTTTGCCTGTGCATTTTATAGTTTGCGGTTTGTTCAGTGCGCCCTCTTATTTCTTCAATATTTTTTTTATTTAACTAGGCAAGTCAGTTAGGAACAAATTCTTATTTACAATGACGGCCTACCCCGGCCAAACCTGGACGACTCTGGGCCAATTGTGTGCCGCCCATGGGACTCCCAATCACGTCCGGACGTGATACAGCCTGGATTCGAACCAGGGACTGTAGTAACGCCTCTTGCACTGAGATGCAGTGCCTTAGACCGCTGCAACACTCGGGAGTCCCAACATTTTCTTCCTATAAGCACAAGCAAGGTACAGTATCTATCCATGACAGATGTTGGTTGTGATACTGTGTGTTGTGTCTGTGTGTAGGCTCAACAGATCCCTGTCAGGCTGGGTGGAAAGGCACTGTGGTCGAGGGGGTCAGCCCTGTTTCAGTACCCTGAGACGGACCACCGCAGTTGGGCATGGAGGAGTCGACTGTGACACTGACATGGTGCTGCTGAAGAGAGGTGGGTTTGTGTCTACCACTGGTTGTGTGTGTGTGTGTGTGTGTGTGTGTGTGTGTGTGTGTGTGTGTGCACACACTTGTATCCACATTGCTTCAGATTTTTTTTCAATCGATTGGAACATATTCCTATTGGATCAGACATACAGTAGCTCCTTCAACTGAAAATGTATGCTCTCCATCCGCCCTCTCCTCCACCTTCTCTTCCTTCTCCTCCTCCATATCTCCTCCTCCCCATCTCCTTTTCTCTCCTTCTCCATCTCTCCTCCTCCTCCCTGTCTCCTTTCCCTCCCTCTCTCCTTCTCCCTCCCTCTCTCCTCCTCCTCCATCTCTCCTCCTCCCTCCCGCTCCCAGACTCGTGTGCAGGTCAGGACTCTGCAGTAGTGATGGTGGATGAGTTGATGAGTCTGCGGCCTCACCAGCTGAGCTTCTGAGGCAAGCCTCTGTCTCCTGATCACCCCACATTTCCCCCCCTACACACGCCTCCGCATGGCAGGACGCATGGTCATCACTGAGGTAAACACCACACACACAGCGGTATGTGTCCACAACTTAGCATGGCAGGACGCATGGTTATAATAGAAGAGAAAACACTCACACATACATTGCATATTCCCTTACACCCCCATGCCTTAGCCTTTGCTGGATGCATAATTACAAAACACAGACACACACACACACTATGCTTGTATCATCCCTGTTGCTCTGTTCTGGCTGAATGCCAACATTGTGCTGTTGAATGTTCTCCTGCGCCATGCTCGAGTTGTGACATACTCCTACTCTAACAGTTAAAAACTGTAAAACGTAGAAAATGTGTCTCTTACCTTCTCACTCACACAGAGACAGAGGTTGATCCGTGCTCGGTGCCAGGAGCACGATGGGGCCACATGGGGAATAGAGAGCGGTGGGGCGGGGCGGGGGACAGTGAGAGGCAGTCCCTGGAGGGGGACGGAGACAGGGATGGGGGCCCGGAAGGGAACACAGGGGGGTTACAGCCCAAAGAGGAGGAAGAGGAGGAGCTGGAGGAAGAAGAGGTGGTCCCTTTCAGTCCCTTCATAGTGCCAGGTGAGTGTTGCCTTACTTATTCTGATGATAAAGTCTGGTTCCTTGCTGCTGCTTCTTGCTCTTTGTAGTTTGAGGTCAGGTTACTGTAAAGCTCTTTGTCGAATGAGGTCAGGTTACTGTAAAGCTCTTTGTAGTTTGAGGTCAGGTTACTGTAAAGCTCTTTGTAGGTTGAGGTCAGGTTACTGTAAAGCTCTTTGTAGGTTGAGGTCAGGTTACTGTAAAGCTCTTTGTAGTTTGAGGTCAGGTTACTGTAAAGCTCTTTGTGGGTTGAGGTCAGGTTACTGTAAAGCTCTTTGTGACTACTGTTGCACTTGATTGATTGATGACTGGAAAACCAAGGTGCTGCTTCCTCCGTCCTCAGGAGGGCACTGTGGGTGTGTGCGCTGGCTGGTGTCATGGCAACTGTGCCTGCTGCTCTGCTGCACCATACCCAACTGTGTCCTGCCTCGCTGGAGCCGCTGGTACCTCCTGACCTTTCTGGCCTCCACACTCTGGGTCGCACTCTTCTGCTACCTTATGGTCTGGATGGTATGACTACAGAGCACACATACACAAGCTCACACATAAAAACACACATCACATAACACATAATCTCCTATGTCACCTAATGCCCTTCCAGGTGACCATTATCAGTTTCACGCTGGGCATCCCTGAGGTGGTGATGGGCATCACCTTGCTGGCAGCTGGCACCAGCGTACCAGACTGTATGGCCAGCCTCATCGTCGCACGACAAGGTACCGGAATTCTAAACGGTCTGTGTGTGTTGTGACGTTAGCCTTTTGGTTTGTTTGTTTTGTACGGTATGAAGGACATGCCTGTCTAACTGTATGCCTTGTTTTGACTATTGTGTGTGTGTGTGTGTTTGTTTTGTAGGTATGGGGGACATGGCTGTCTCTATCTCCATTGGTAATAATATCTTTGATGTGCTTCTGGGAATTGGGTTTCCTTGGTTCCTGCGCACTCTGGTGGTCGACTATGGATCAGAGGTAGGGACATATTTTTTGGTGTTGATTCGTTTCTGTGTGGTTCTGGTTGACAAACCAAAAAGCTGCTAGACGCTATACCCTTGAGGTTCCCAGATGCAAAGATTGAGTGTTTTTATGGTTGGCAGGTGTTCAACAGTAAAGGCCTGGTGTATTCAGTCATTCTGCTGTTGGGTTCAGTGTTTCTCACTGTAATATCTCTTCAAGTCTATATTTTTAGGACAAAGTCAAACCGTATACAGTACTTTCTCCTCTCACTTCTCTGCAGGTCCTGAGTGTTCATCTGAACCGTTGGTGGATGGACCGCAGACTGGGTCTCTGTTTAATGATGCTCTATCACCGCTGCCTTCATCTCGACACTGTTCCCTCTGCTCATATCTCGATCACCATAGCAGTGTCGGTTCTCCGGTTGATATCTGATGTAGCATGAACAACATTCAATCTGATGCACTCTCAGGGAAAGCTAGTTCTTTACGTGCAGCCATATATTTGTACTGTCAGCCTCATCATCCCTGCACTCATTATTTCCCACTCTCTTTTGCCAGAAGCTCAACATCTTCCGCGGGCATCTCTAACACTTCCTCCACGGAACCGAGAGGCAAGAGGGGCTTTTTGCGAAAACATTCCATCCTTGCATACAATAAATAGCCTATTGTTTTAAAAGTCACGTCATCGCAAGTCTGTACTGCTTCCAGAATATCCCATTCCCATCATCTCTCCTTCGCGCCCAGTCTGTTCCAGTGTTTTCGAGGCTCCGTCACGAGGGGTGTTTACCGTGCGTTCTTGGTGCCACCATCAGTGAGCGCGCCAATTGGGTGGGGCGCACCAAGGAGTGAGCTCCAGTTTCAGGGTCCAGATATGTATTTATCATAATAAACACGAGAGAGCTACATATGTTATGCATACGCCATTATGTCACTAATAATATACTATAGTACCAAGACACACAGAGAGACACAATTCCAATAAATACCTTTTTATTTCATTTTTATCCAAATGCATCCATTAGGAGCACAAAATAATTGTAGCAGGAGTGCCACTGACCAATAAGTATGAGTGTGTTAATACATATTTTAAATGTCAAATGCTGAGTGCTACATTACCTAGTAGATATACCCTTAAGACAATATTGATAGAGAAGGAGGTCAAAGCATAATCAATAGTTTGACATTTATTCAGAGATAGTGAAACTCAAACACATCACATACACTGAGTATAACAAACATTTGGAACACCTTCCTAATATTGAGTTGTACCCCCCTCACCTCTACAAGTTGTAAAAAACAAAGCAGCAGCGTTGCAGTTCTTGACCCAAACCAGTGCGCCTAGCCCCTACTACCATACCCTGTTCAAAGGCACTTCAATCTTTTGCCTTGCCCATTCGGTGGCACACGTACACAATCCATGTCTTAATTGTCTAAAGGCTTAAAAATCCTTCTTTAACCTGCCTCCTCCCCTTCACCTAAACTGATTGGAGTGGATTTAACAAGTGACATCAATAAGGGATCATAGCTTTAACCTGGATTCACTTGGTTTTGGTGGTGGTTTTGGCCTAAATTAGTTAATAGACCAATAACAGAGAGTTCCAAATATCTCTGCTAATAACAGCTCATTTTCATGTTCCTCTTGCCACTCCCAGACATTCTTAGCAACATTTTTGCTTCAGAAATTGCATGGATTCACACACAAGGCATAAAACTTCAGTTACAAGTATTAACAAGCATTAACAAGCATACTTCTAAGCATATAAACACTAAGGCTAACTTAGAAGACAAAGCAAATGAAACAAATACCAAAAGATAGTTTTGGGGTGGCATTTTCCTTTAAGGAAAAAACAAAACGAAGGTGGTTGTCCAGGTGTATGTGTGGGCGTATAATGAATCCCATCAGGGACAACTTAAGCATTTTAGCTAATTAGCAACTTTTCAACTACTTACTACTTTTTAGATACTTTGCAACTACTTAGCATGTTTGCTAACCCTAACCTTAATCCTTTAACCTAACTCATAAACTTAACCCTAACCTAGTTAACGTTAGCCAGCTAGCTAATGTTAGCCACCTTGCTAGAATTCGTAACATTTCATACTTTCAGTAAATTCGTAACAAATAGTACATTTGCAAATTTGTAACATATTATATGCTTTGTACATTCGTAAACTATAATACAAATTGTAAATCGTAACATGTCACATGAAATTGGGGATGTACATCCACACATTAATACATACCATATGAAACATATCATACTAAATGGAGTGTGACGGATTTACGTACTGAATAATACGAAATGCTCTGAGACCAGGTTGCACATACAGATACACATACCCTTTCTCTCTCTCTCTCGCTCACATACACACCTCTCACTCGCTCGGTTCTCCCTTGCTCTCTCTCTCTGAACATACACCCTCCCCCTCTCTCCCTCCCAGTCTAACCAGAGACGAGCATGATCCAGGGCATGGGTTGTAGCAGGATGCTGTGCAGCGTGACTCCTTCCTTCAGGATAATGATGCAGACCTGTGTTCACCACTACAGTGTACAGCAGCCCCGTCCACATGAACAGCAGACAGCTGAGGAAGTAGTGGTAGTTACGGAAGCCCACACACTGGCCGAAGAACACACAGTGGTGGTCTCGTCTCAGAACACACACCTTACTGTCATAGCAGAGGGAGCACTGTGGGGGAGTGTGGGTCTCACATGTGTAGCTGTACCTGTGGGTCAAGTAAAGGTGTGTTACAATGTAATAACTGCAGATAACAGGTAATGAACACTGGGGAAATAATATTTGAATGATGAGATCAATCTCTGCTCCAGAACATTTTCTGAATATCGCTAGCCTATTGATGAGGTACCTCTGGCCATCATTGCGTAGTCTCAACACACAGTCAAGTGATTAAAACAGTCTGAACAGTTTGTTAGTCCTAATGATGAACCACTTTGTCTATTTAGATTACCTCCAGCCTTGCGCGATTCCTTCTGAGCCAAGAAACACACCTTTGATGCTGGGCCTGGTTTTCACAAACAACGAGGCGTTCCATGTGATATTTCCCAACATGAAGTACTGCGGGAGGAGGTGCAGTCTTCCACACAGTAGACCACTGGGTCTTGTTCTGGTCCAGTTGGAGCGGCGCCTCGACCAGGACCAGGTAACCCACCTCCGTGGTGATGGAGAACACGAGAACGGTGTTCAGAACTATGGGCAGGTAGCGTCACGTCTTCTCCACGCGATCCCACAACCGACCATCGAAGCTTAACCATGTCGTGGTGCCTTCTCAGTCTTGTGTCCTCTATGCTTCCTTGTTTCCGCCGCTCTGATGTGATTTTATCTAACAGGATTATAGCTGACAGGTGAAAGAAGGGGGACGTTTTTCACAGATTTACACGTATCATGTTTGAGATCTGATGTTGACGTTAGCGATTGAGTGATTACGGACAATTCTTACTCCTTTTACCAACATGTAAACTGACTACAACATGTCTATTGTCATTAAGAAAGATCGGTGTGTGGACAAGTGTTGATGCGCTTTCATTTCAAAGGAAGTTGAGCTGTCAGTGTAGCCAGTGTTACATGAAAATACGTCCCCCATGTCTATACGTATCGCGTCCATGTTCCGTGTGAAATTACTAAAGGACTGTACTACAACAAAGTTGTATTCCTCTCTGATTATAATTAGTCCTGTGCATTTGCATTAAGATAAACTCTCCTAAATATGAAAGTTAATTATTGACTATTAGATATTCAAATTACATTACTTTAATTTTATGGAGGTTATTCATTAGTGTAACGTTATTTCTTCCATATATTTTCTTACTCATAGATGGTGATGACAGCAAAGATAGGTTTCCTCAATTCATCTGTGACGACAGTGAGGTCCATATGCCCCCTGTTCCTCCCCTTAGTAGAGAGCAATACAACCAACCCTTAATCCATGTTAATCCCAGGCTGTGCTTGTGAGCCTTTCATTTCAAAAGTTTTGTGGTCCCTGCCATGCCCACAGTGAAAGAGAAATTATGTCTACCTGGTATATGGACGGTGTCGGGGAGAACCGAGGTGGTTATACAAAACAGGGACCAGAACTTCTGCTACAGAGGTGAGAGCGAGAGAACTGTCAATCATCATTTCATATAAAACTTTCATTTCATTTGAGATTATACAGGGGTTGAATGATTGCTGTGACTTGTACTAGTATGACATGAAAGGTTGTTTTATTTGTTGGTCAATTTGCTTTTTCAACATTGTTGTTTTGATTATGAGACAATCCGTTTTTGTTAACTGCACTGTAGGGCAGGCTCACTGTCTGTCCACCACTAGGGTATTATGGAATAATCCATGTCAGGAAGCACAGGAAATAAAATAAATCAGAGCATGTTCAATAGCTCTGTTCTGTCGTGTCCTCCTCCCCACAGTGAGCGCGGGAGGATGAAGCTGCAGAGTAACCTTGTGGAGAGAGAAGAGCAGCGATCTGGCACATGAGCTGGACATCAAACCAGGTAAGAACCATTGCTTCATACAATCTAAACTTGCTCAACTGTACACTAACTAACAATGTACCAGCAACTAAACCCAAGCTAAGGGTCAACATTGGCCCTAGCTGCCTGTTAAATGTAATTGTTGAACTCAAATCTGTGTGTGTGTGTGTGCAGTGCATCTGTCAAGTGGACATGGACCGAGCAGCAGAACCCTGAAGGGTTATTCATGGTCTGTAGATCCCGTTACAGATGAGGATGATGATATTGAAAGTCTTCTTGCTCCACAAGCAAAGTAAAGACAGTGTCAGCAGCAGGGAGAAGAGGAAGAAGGGAGGAAGAGCGGGGCATAGCGCAACAGACAGGTCCTCTGCAGGATCCGGGGAGGTTATTGCTGAGGCTTCAGTATTTTCTGCCTCTATGGTACAAAGCTGACATCGGAGGCAAAGAGCAAGACAAACAGAAGGAGTAGGAGTCCCTGAGTCATAGGGAGGGGTTGGTGAGTCAAATGGAGGAATCAAGTCAAATCAGGAATCAGGGAGTCATAGGGCATAGACAATGAGTTAAAAGGGGGAGTCAATAAGTCAAATTGAGTCAGGGAGTCATAGGGAGGAAGTAGCCAGAGATAAAGAAGTAAGAGAGAATGACATGGAGGCCACAGAAGGAGAAGAGGAGAGTGGTCTGAATCACTGTGAAGGAGGGAGCAACAGGAGAAGAAGAGAGTCTGGTCTGACTCTGTGTGGAGGAGGGAGCAACAGGAGATTAGGAGAGTCTGGTCTGACTCGGTGTGGAGGAGGGAGCAACAGGAGAATAGGAGAGTCTGGTCTGACTCAGTATGGAGGAGGGAGCAACAGGAGAAGAGGAGAGTCTGGTATGACTCAGTATGGAGGAGGGAGCAACAGGAGAGGAGGAGGAGGAAATTGAACATGATGGGGGGGGGGAGAAAAGGGAATGGGAGAACACAAGGAGAATATGAGAATAAAGGGAATGAGACTGGCAGTCTCCATGGGGGTGTCACAGGATTCAATTCTCGGGCCGACTCTTTTCTCTGTATACATCAATGATGTCGCTCTTGCTGCTGATGATTCTCTGATCCACCTTTACGCAGACAACACTATTCTGTATACATCTATCCCTTCTTTGGACACTGTGTTAACAAACCTCCAGACGAGTTTCAATGCCATACAACTCTCCTTCCGTGGCCTCCAACTGCACTTAAATGCAAGTAACACTAAATGCATGCTCTTCAACCGATCGCTGCCCGTACCCGCCCGCCCGTCCAGCATCACTACTCTGGACGGTTCTGTCTTAAAATATGTGGACAACTATAAATACCTAGGTGTCTGGTTAGACTGTAAACTCTCCTTCCAGACTCACATTAAGCATCTCCAATCCAAAATTAAATCTAGAATCGGCTTCCTATTTCGCAACAAAGCATCCTTCACTCATGCTGCCAAACATACCCTCGTAAAACTGAGTGACTATTGATCCTTGACTTCGGTGATGTCATTTACAAAATAGCCTCCAACATTCTACTCAGCGAATTGGATGCAGTCTATCACAGTGCCATCTGTTTTGTCACCAAAGCCCCATATGCTACCCACCACTGCGACCTGTATGCTCTTGTTGACTGGCCCTTGCTTCATATTCGTCGCCAAACCCACTGGCTCCAGGTCATCTATAAGTCTTAAAGGTAAAGCCCCACCTTATCTCAGTTCACTGGTCACCATAGCAGCACCCACCTGTAGCACGCGCTCCAGCAGGTTTATTTCACTGGTCATCCCCAAAGCCAACTCCTGCTTTGGCCGACTTTCCTTCCAGTTCTCTGCTGCCAATGACTGGAACGAATTGCAAAAATCACTGAAGCTGGAGTCTTATATCTCCCTCACCAACTTTAAGCATCAGCTGTCAGAGCAGCTTACCGATCATTGCACGTGTACACAGCCCATCTGTAAATAGCCCACCCAACTACCTCATCCCCATATTGTTATTTATTATTTTGCTCCTTTGCACCCCAGTATCTCTACTTGCAAGTTCATCTTCTGCACATATAATCCTACGGTGTTAGTGCTAAATTGTAATTATTTTGCCACTATGGCCTATTTATTGCCTTTACCTCCCTAATCTTACTACATTTGCACACACTGTATATAGATTTTCCTATTGTGTTATTGACTGTACGTTTGTTTATCCCATGTGTAGCTCTGTGTGTCGCACTGCTTTGCTTTATCTTGGCCAAGTCGCATTTGTAAATAAGAACTTGTTCTCAACTGGCCTACCTGGTAAAATAAAGGTGAAATAAAAAATAAATAAGAAGGGGCAACATACCCCAAATTAGTTGACTGCACGCGCCAAAAAACATGTCTTCCTGTGGTGAAGAAGAAGCTCTTATCCAACACGTCAAAGTTTACTTGCCCACGTGGAAGTTGGAGGAAAACCTTTGAAAGGTAGATAGGGAAATATATGTTTATGAGTTTTATATATATACACAGTGTAACTGTGTTTTTCAGTCCACACACTGTATCAATATTGTCAACCAAATGTTTTGATTATTTTTGTTTGCGAAAGTGCCCTAGAAAATATTGCAGGCTGAGCTTGGGAATCAGTCCATTGCATTGTTGAAGACACGCTAGCTAGCTAACGTTTGCCAATTATACTGTTATCATAGGTTTGTCAATGGTCTGTTTTATCTTATATTTATTCACGGCAGTGCATACATTTTCCTTAAAGCTGAAATCCGCAGAGGGGTATATTACAAAGGAAGATCAATGCCTTAGCCAGCTAACTTGCCTTCTGTTCTGGTCAAGGTGTGTCTTTGCGCTAAATCCTGACTACTCAAATGACGTTGCAAGAGAGAGGAAGTGGAAAGTAACAACCGCTAAAGATAAACATAGGAACAACGTGTGATGGCCCAAATGCCCATAAATGGAATGTATTGTAATCTATAATAGTGCATATGAGCCATATACATGTTTCTGACATTTTGCCCCTCGCTTTCAGGATGTCATCCAATTGCAGTGTGACCACGTTACAGCTGGACTCAGTGAGACAGGCAGAATGCCACCCTGTTCACCTACTACCCTGCAGAGGTGTCCCAGTTCTTTACAGCCACCATCAAAGACTGAAAACATGGTACATTGAGGCAGCAGTAGCTGCATTCATGCATTCTGTACATAAACCGTTGTGGAAAACCAACACTCTGATGACAGCATCGTCATGGCAATGACCTGGCCGGATCTGGCAAAAGTGGTGAGTGTGCAAAACAATCATTTGTTTTAAGAGGACCATTAGCATGCGTTACCATATGTAGCCCCTGTGGAATAACACATGATTCATCTTTGACAGATACACATGCCAGTGGATGACTGACATGGAAGAGGCCTAAGCAAAGATCAATGCCTTCTCTACCCTCATTTTCCTGCTGCAGCCCGAAGACTGCCTCAACACATTGGTTGTGTTCAGTAGCCATTGCTTAGCTTGTGAAAATAGGAATAATGGCCAGACAATGGGTAGAATACTCCTTACAGTGTTGTAATGGAGTGTCTATCTTTTACAGATCCATGGGGTGAACTGTGCTTGCTGCTTCTTGTGACCTCTGTAGCCATTGTACCATGTTCTTTTTGTTGTATATTTCTGTCAACAATTCTACTCATATTATAGGCCATTGTAATTGTGTTGAAGTCATTTATTGAACAATACTCCAATGGAAAGAAATATCTAAATATGTTGGACTGAAGAACTGTCCATGTTCTATTCAAAGCAATGAAGTAGTAATGATACTCATCCAATTGTGAAAGTTGGCAACAATGGAGATTATTGTATCAGTATCAGACAATTATGCTATTAGTGTTGACAAAAACTGTACCCTTGACAACTGCCGATTTCTATCTAGAATATATTATAACATACAGGTAACTGCCAAAATTAAGGAAACACCAACATAAAGCATCTTAATAGGGCGTTGGGCCTCCACGAGCCAGAACAACTTCAATGCACCTTGGCATAGATTCTACAAGTGTCTGGAACTCTAGTGGAGGGATGCAACACCATTCTTCCACAAGAAATTCCATCTGGTATTTTGTTGATGGTGGTGGAAAATGCTGTCTCAGGCACCACTCCAGAATCTCCCATAACTGTTCAGTTGGGTTGATATCTGGTGACTGAGACGGCCATGGCATATGGTTTACATCTCATCAAACCATTCAGTAACCCCTCCCGCCTGTGGATGGGGGCATGGCCATGGTAGCCAAAATAATGGCCTGCCCAGCATTTTTATACATGACCATAAGCATGATGGGATGTTATTGCTTAATTAACTCAGGAACTACACCTGTGTGGAAGCCCCTGCTTTTAATATGCTTTGTCTCTCATTTACTTATGTTTCTATATTTTGGCAGTTACCTGTAGTACAGTACACAAATTATTTTGGCACTGAGGTCATAGTAAGACATCTGGTACAGATACATGTGTAAAAGACAGAAGTCTTGAAAGTCCCATTTAAAATAGCTAAAACACCACTGGCCCCTGTCCCTCAGGAATGCAGACCCAGCTAGTTGACCAAGTGCCAGGTCTGCTCATTCCCGGGCATGTGCATGTCTGGCTTGCACCACCTGTCTCACCACTAGGTCTGAAAAGACCATCCTGGTGGAGGGCAACATCTGGGCGACACGCTCTAAATCCTCCCTCAACCTGCGCACTAGGTCTGAAAAGACCATCCTGGTGGAGGGCAACATCTGGGCGACACGCTCTAAATCCTCCCTCAACCTGCGCACTAGGTCTGAAAAGACCATCCTGGTGGAGGGCAACATCTGGGCGACACGCTCTAAATCCTCCCTCAACCTGCGCACTAGGTCTGAGCACTAGGTCTGAAAAGACCATCCTGGTGGAGGGCAACATCTGGGCGACACGCTCTAAATCCTCCCTCAACCTGCGCACTAGGTCTGAAAAGACCATCCTGGTGGAGGGCAACATCTGGGCGACACGCTCTAAATCCTCCCTCAACCTGCGCACTAGGTCTGAGCACTAGGTCTGAAAAGACCATCCTGGTGGAGGGCAACATCTGGGCGACACGCTCTAAATCCTCCCTCAACCTGCGCACTAGGTCTGAAAAGACCATCCTGGTGGAGAGCAACATCTGGGCGACACGCTCTAAATCCTCCCTCAACCTGCGCACTAGGTCTGGGCACTAGGTCTGAAAAGACCATCCTGGTGGAGGGCAACATCTGGGCGACACGCTCTAAATCCTCCCTCAACCTGCGCACTAGGTCTGGGCACTAGGTCTGGGCCTCTGGCATTTTTCAGACCATTTGGAAAGTCATTTTGAATGTATCCCAGATCGGACATGCAAGACCAGGATGTCTGGTGTTGGAAGGGGGAAGGCATAAATAATGTTTAATTCTCTTTAGTATGGAGAAGTATACAGCTAGCTGTGTGGAGGCTGGCCCTCCTCAGTGTCTCCCTTACTGCGTTTGGCTGGCAGGCTGGAGTCATGAGCCTTCCTAATGTGGCGGTACAGGTCACCTGACTGCGTGTAGCTACGGTAACAGTAGCGGCACTCGTAGGGGCGCTCGCGCGTGTGCACAATGGCGTGTCGCCTCAGGGTGTACGCGCACGAGAACGTCTTCCCGCAGACGCTGCACGTGGGGACGTCTTCAACGTAGTTCCCCATGGAATCCTGGAAGTAGGCGGGCTGGTCAGAATGTTGGCCCACAGAGGGGAAGAGGGAGGAGGGGAAAGGGGGAGCGTCAGAGGAGGTGGTGCCGGGTCCGGAGGGGGAGAGGGGGAAGGAGAGAGGCTCAGAGGGGTGGGAGTGGGTCATCTGGAGTAAGGCATGGTGGGGGTGAAAAGGGAGGAAGTGGGGGTTATTCAGTTCATCTCTGTGGCTATCATCATCAAAGTCATTCCTGTCCTCTACCTCCATCATCATCCCTCGTTCTCTCCCCTCTATTCCTCTCCTCATCACCACTCCTTCCATCTCCTCAAACTCCTCATCTGAGATCACTATGGCCTCCACCTTTACCTTCACCCCATCCTCCTGCTCCACTTCTCCTCTCCCTGCCAGGGGCTCCTCCACTCCCACAGTCCCCATGTTAGAGTGTTCACTAACCTCCCTGCTCTCCCTCTCTGACCCCCCATGCTGCAGCCCTTCAGGCCTGGACAGGGTCGAGGTTTGGCCCTGATGGGTTACATGGTTCAGGTTGGGAGGTGAGGTGAGGTGTAGTGACAGTGAATGCTGTATTCTAATCTGAGGGTGTGTGTTGATACTGAGACCATGCTGCTGGCATTGCATGCCTGGTGTGATGACTGTACTCTTGTTGTCAGAGACAGGGTTATGGCTGTCATGTTCTGGACTGGAGGAGCTGCTGTGGTCAGACTGGGTCAGTATCCCCACCATGGAGCTGGAGCCATCAGTCTGGGTCACAGGTACCACTGGTGATGCCGCTGATGAAGAGGGCTGGCGCTGGTGGCTACTGTGACTGTATGACTCTGTGGAGCTGCAGGGGCTGCAGAGGGCCGAGCCTCCCTGACCCTCTCCCTGACTCAGACCCCCCAGTCGGAGAGAGGGACCGGAGGAGAGGGTAACCAGCTCACCCACATGAGTGAGAGCGTGGTCCATGCCAGGCTGGGTAGTGTCGGCCATGTCCGGACTCAGAGGAGCGTGCGCCGGAACCTCCACTCTCCTCTCTGACCTTGTAGAAGAGCCCAACTGGCTTCTCTGCAACGCCATTGATGCAGACTGAGACACTGACATCGCCACCGCTTTGGCCGCTCCTGTTGCCATGCCAACCCCGGGTCCATTACCGCCCACTGCTGCCACTCCACTCTCCTCCGGGCGCGTGCTGTCTGCCTCAGCCGGTGGTGGTCGGTGCTGTAGCCGTCTCTTACACACCCGGACCACCTCGTTCATGTGGAGGAAGCTCGCCGCCGCCAGCACGTCCTCTGCTGGGGGAGGGGTCTCCAACCTCAGCACGCCTTCGTACATGAAGTCTAACAACAGACCGAACGCCGCTGCTGTCACGATATCTCCGTCCAGCGTGACTGAGCTGGCCCCGCCAGCACCAGCGGACCCAGGGGGATCGGAGTAGAACATGTGGAAGAATGGAGAGCAGGAGGCCAGGACAGCCCGGTGGGCCAGGAAACGGGAGGAACCCACGAGGACGGTGCAGTCGCACAGGAACCTACGCTGACGCTGAGAACGCAGACCTGACAGAAGCTGCAGGGAGTGTTGGGGGAACTCCATGTCTGTGGAGAGAGAGAAAGGGGAGGGAGAGGGGGACATAGGAAGGAGAGAAGGAAGAGAGAGAGGAGAATGAGTTACAAGGGAGTCTGATGGATAGGATGACATGTAAGAAACAAAGAACCAAGCACCTACTGAAGTGTTACAGTGTGCTCCATCACACTGGCAATCAATATACTTCAGAGAACTCTGATTGGACTCGCCACCCTTGTCTAAACATCAGACTTGCCATGGTTACTCCATGGATTATCAGTCTGACTGAAGTCGCCCTAGAAAAGATGCAGTAGTCTCTACAGGCCAATAAAATGACATTTACACTTACTCTACCGGTTGTACATGCTGTTGGTCCTTTTGGCGGTAAGAGGTGGAGGCAGGGTATCCACAAGAAAGGGTTGTTTACCCAATTTTTTGCGACACCGGTAGGTTGTCAATTGTATTTTCAATCTCTTCATGTATGGGAGGTGATGCACAATATGTCAACAATAGCAGAATGTAACCGAACATAGTCGACCAAAGCACGTGTCCTTGCAATCAGCTGTGTGATTCGGTTAGGCTCAGCCATAATCACTATTCAAAATAAAAACCGGAAATACCAACCATATACAGAACGTTGAGCCTAACGTTACATGTTAGAGACGAGTGTATAAGTATTAAACTCTAAAACATTCTAAAAAAGGCTATCGCTTCCGACCTTAGTCGTCAGGCATTGGTTGTATGCTTGGTGAAGGCAAGAAACCCCTCATGCTTCTCTTCCCAACAAGCGCTGCAGGCAAGACATAACGATCAGTCATTTTCGATAGCTACACATCAAGCACTGTTGTTCATAACTAGAAAACATTACAGGTTCTTAGTAGCGAGTAAGTGCGCGATAAACATTAGTGATTCATGTATTTGAATGTTTACAGCTGTTTTGATGCTAGCTGGCCCAATGTTAGCCAGCTAACTGTTAGCTTGCTGACACTGAATTATGAAAATATTAGCCCGTACATCTCTAAATAAACATGTTTTATATCACTTCATAAAGGCTTTATAGGGACATGTACCAAAATGTAGTTAGAAACATGATTGTTATATTTCACTCAATCATTGGCCAGCTGCTACAATATATTCTTACCTGCTAAAGACGTAGCCTCTATCCTGGCTTTATTGACACAAAACAAAGAGATAAAGTAACTTACTGCCACCTACTGGTTGGAGTCTGAACAAAGTGGAAGTGGAATGTGCCTGCTTGTTTACATTTCGTTCTGTTTTTACCATATATGTAAATGTTTATTTTGCCAGTGAGTTGTACGACCACAGTTGTTGATTGTGCTTACTTGCGAACATTCAACATTGCGCTTTGAATGTGCGAACATATCTTTAGTACGCATGGCAATTGGCATGTTTAGTAGGCATGTCGGGCACCATACCATTTGAATCATTGTGGTAGCTTGCCTTGCTGTGTAGCCTACTGTAATGACAGTTGAGAGAGATCCATTCCACGTTAAACCGACAGAAATAACTGTACATGGACCGTGGAGGAAGAGGACGTGGAGGAAGGGGGAGGCGAGGTAATCGTGTAGAGGTAAGAGGAGAGAGACAGATATTAGTCCCGTTTGGGCTGTACCCTATTTCTATATATTGCATTATTCCTTCTCCAGTTATATTATAGCTAGTAGCAGGGTACAGGAAAGCATCTGGAGATATTGTTTTCCCTACAGGTTATAGAAAGAGCAGAAGCTCTGAGTCAGACCCCTGGCCTAACTACAGGTTATGGAAAATGTGCTGTTTTAGTTTTTCTCCAGTAGGTTCCCTGAAGGAGAACTTCTATGTCAAATATAATAAAACAACAACACTATAGTAAATAGGTCTACTATAGCAGGGGTGTCAAACATACGGGCCAAAACTGTGTAGAAATGACAATGAACTTGATTTTCCGGCGCCGACAGAGATGGCCGCCTCGCTTCGCGTTCCTAGGAAACTATGCAGTATTTTGTTCTTTAAACAAGGCCACTTTTATATGTTTACATACCCTACATTACTCATCTCATATGTATATACTGTTATCGATACCATCTACTGCATCTTGCCAATGCCGTTCTGTACCATCACTCATTCATATATCTTTATGTACATATTCTTTATCCCTTTACACTTGTGTGTATAAGGTAGTTGTGAATTGTTAGGTTAGATTACTCGTTGGTTATTACTGCATTCTCGGAACTAGAAGCACAAGCATTTCGCTACACTCGCATTAACATCTGCTAATCATGTGTATGTGACCAATAAAATTTGATTTGATTTGAACTTATATTGATTGATACAGTTTCTTGACTGTCGAGCTCGCTAATAATCACTGAGCACAGTCAATGGACATATATTGATACAGGTTCTTGACTGTCCAGTTCGCTAAGGCACATCGAAAATTTCAAAAACTATGGATATATTTGATTTGAATGAGTTCGACACCCCTTTACTACAGTAATGTACGCGTAAATACTACAGTATACTACAATCCTCAAAAACACTACAGTCATCACTATAGTATATACTAAAGTTTTATTTTACTGGAGTATTTATACAGTAATTGCTACAGTATACACTACAGTATTGTTGGACTAAAGTCTGCAAAAACACTACAGTGAAAACTATAGTATTTACCATACTATACTGTAGTATTTTTTTACGTGGGTCACAACCTGTGTGCATGTGTTGCTTTTCAGGACAAGGATGTCCGCCTCTCCAAGTCTTTGTCCTTTGCCCTGCGCCATGGAGCCAATCAAATGGGACTTCACATGAATCCTGGTATAAAAGCAGTTTATTTGGCTGCATTTTGTCTATCTTATAATAGTTACCACTGTACCAGCATTTCATATTGCTGCATAAATAACATGACGTGTAATCTACAATCTGTACTCCTCATTTAGGTCTGAATAATAATGCTGTCCCTCATTGTCCCTAGATGGCTTCCTATTTGTGGAGGACCTACTGGCTCATGCACAGTTCCACGCCTTCTCATTGGAGGATGTGGAGAGAGTTGTGGCCACCAATGACAAGCAGCGATTCAAGCTCCGCCCTCACCCTGAGGACGGACGGCTGCAGATCCGAGCCAATCAGGGACACTCTGTGCAGGTAGGAAAAATATCTAGGGCACCCTATTTCCAATATAGTGCACTTATTTTGGCCAGAGCTCAGCCCACTTAGGGTCAAGACTTGTGCACTATAGAGAATAGGGTGCCATTTCTGACGCATCCCTAGGTGGAGCATGATGGGGTCATAAACAATGGCTAAACAGTGCCAGGTCTAGTGTCAGTAGTAAGGGTCTGCTGTGTGTCTGTCTGTCTGGGCAGGTGTGTGATCTGGACCTGAAGGCTGTACAGCCTGGTTCTCCTGATTGTCCCAGGGAGGGAATCCATGGCTCCTATCTCCGCCTCTGGCCCTCCATCCGCTCCGAGGGCCTCAGCCGCATGAACAGAACACACATACACCTGGCCCTGGGCCTACCGGGGGAGGACGGGGTCATCAGCGGTAAGGGAGATGGGGGAGAAAGCACTGTGAAAGTATTTTGGCTGAAATACTCCTGGATCATAGCCTACTCCTGGATTTAAAAGCATGTTCAATAAAGGATTTCCTAAAGTGCTTTTAGTCCCTGAATTGGCTTAATCTGGGTCTGGGTAACTTCTCATAGAGCCTGTCATAGATGGGCTTCGTTTTGATGTCTGTATCTTTTTGCTTCAGGCATGAGGAGAGACTGTGACTTGGCCATATTCATTGACGTCCCCAAAGCATTGTCTGGTAAGCTCAACCGAGGTCATTTACAGTAGCAGAGTGCTGCCATTGTAGTGCTCTCATGTCTAAATGCATGAGTATTTTCCTTTGTGTGTTTTTGTTTCTTCTGCAGAGGGTATCCAGTTCTTCTGGTCCGAGAACGGTGTATTGCTGACACCTGGGGACACTGAGGGGAAACTACTTCCCCGATACTTCAGCCGTGCCCTAAAACTAATACCCACACGTGAGTACCTCACACACGACACACACTCATGAAGAGAATGATGTTAGATGGGAGGGATGGATAGAGAGGGAAGTGAATATTGACAAATTATAGAAATCTTCTGTTTCAGAGAGTATTCTGCCACTGGAGTAGGTGAAGAGGGTTATCTGTGCTTTGGAGGTAAAGACTTGGCTGAATTTGTCACCAGACGGCTGTTGATTTCCAGTTCTGTCTAGACTGTTTCCATGGTAACCAATACTGTTCGGGACCAGAACCCTGAAGACTCTGGGTGAATAAGACTGAGACTGAAAACACCCTCAACAACAACTCAACAACAGCTCTAATACCATACAGGACACAGTACAGACACAGAGATGACTGGTATTCCTGATAATATTGTCACATGACAAAGATACAGAGGATGCTATCAGATGGGAACCAGCAGGCACAAGCTGTGGGTTTGCCAACGGACAGTCTCAACTGCTCCACAGAGACACACACACTGCCTGCGGCTTCATGTGCCGTCAGTCACATTTCAGGAAACTCTGCCACCATACTCTTAAGGACACAACCATCAAGCCAAATGCCTCATCTGGAAATTAAAACACCTGTCACTGTTTTATATATGTCAATAAACATATTTAATTCTGGATTTCAGAATTGACAATTCTTTACATTGTTAATCATTTTCTATTAGACTATATTCATGGGCAACTCTTCCTTGATTTATTGAACAAGCAACTGCATGTCTTTTAGGATCCCAGGATGGACTGGTTGTCATTTCTCTTCCAGGCTGCTGCAGGCGCACCCTAAAACACTCAAACTGTCCACTGGTGTATCTGATGTATAGATTGCTCCTTGGGCAATAGCTGCTGTATATTACTGGGAGGGGTGGGGGTTGAGGGTGTCACAGAGCTTCGTGGCCCCCTGTCAGCTTGTGGAAGAGCTCTTCGTTGAGCGTGTCACTCTGCTCACGGCTGCGTGTTGACATGAAGATGTAGCCTCCAATGAACTCATGGACGATCTTACAGTCAGCCGTCACACAACTGAACGCCATGTTCACGTTCCCATCAAACTCTATCGCCACCTGAGAGTTCGTAACACACACACACACACACCCAGAAAATATGAGAAAATGCTAAATGCCCATAAAGGGTAACAGAGACAGTGTTCAGTGTGTATTTGGTGATGTAGATTACTAAAGAAGATTATGTGCAGAAAAATGTGAACATTTTAATTGATTGTTTGATTGACGAGTCAGGTCACCTGTCGTATGTCCCAGTTGACGTTCCACTGCCTCATGTTGTTGTAGCGCCATGTCTTGACCACGTCTCCCACCCCCAAGTCGATACGGATCAGACGGTTGGGGGCGATGCCTAGCACCTCGTCCTTCCTGCTGCCCTTGAACCTAAATGGGTCAGAGACCAGCCACTAGACGCAACTTCACCACAACAATTTATAATTTGACCAGCCCTTAGCCTGTCACTAATCTTTGGTGATAGACTTTATATAAATGTAAATTGAGGTATCTGCCTAGCTAGTGCATGCAATATTTGGTTCTAGATACCGAGACTAGCCTCGCTGTGAAACATGTAATACACTGGGTTGCCAGATCCTCCTTACCTCACCACCACGAAGGAAATTCCAAAGTCTGGCAGGGCCTGCCAGATCTGGAGGAAGCGGAGGAGGGCGTCGGTCAGGGAGAGCTGAGCCACGTTCTGATATGCCTCCAGGATACGAGGGGTCAACTGGGCATGGCCAGAGAGAGAGAGGGTCAAGGTTATATTATGTGGGGTTAGAGGGAGGTATAATGGTCTTTCAAGTGGTGACTCAACTGAGTTGTACTGTGTTTGATATACAGGTACCTGCCAAAATAAAGGAAACACTTGTAAATTAAGGTTCTGGCGGCTCTCATGGTGTGGGTTGAATTTTCTTGGCAAGGTAAACACCAATAAAACTATGTAAGCCATATGCCATGGCCGTTTCAGTCACAAGATCTTAACCCAATTAAACATGGGAGAATCTGGTGGGGCGCCTGAGACAATATTTTCCACCATCAACAAAACACATACTAATGGGATTTCTTATGGAAGAATGGTGTCACATCCCTCCAATAGAGTTCCAGACACTTGTAGAATCTATGCCAAGGTGCATTGAAGCTGTTCTGGCCAAACGCCCCATTAGGACACTTTATGTTTCCTTTATTTTGTCAACCTGTGTATCATGATGTAGTTCATCAGGGTTTATCATTGGTATACACATGATGAAGATGTTACATCGCTACTTGTTACCTGTTTGACCTTGTACTTCTTGCTGTAGCGTGGAGAGACCAGGCTGTGTGTGTTGATGCTCATGCTGTCGTCGGTGTGTGTGTTGGGGTTGGTCTGCTGCATGGCCAGGAAGGAGAGGATGCTCTGGACCTCGCTCTGGAACAACCTGTCTGCCAGACTCTTCCCTTTAGAGGCCAGACGACAGGCTGCCATCCACCTGGAATACTGCTCCTCCTGGAGAGAGAGAGCGAGCGAGCGAAAGATAAACAGAGCGACGTATACTTCAATCATGGGCAAGATCTTAGACCTTATCGTGGATCTTAGATTGTAAGAAATGTACTACTCATGTATCTGGCAGTGTATGTGTGTGTAACCCACATTTTCACAGCGCAGGTAGACCTCGTTCATGCCCTCTGGAGCTGGAATCAGAAGTTTGATGCAGAACTTCTGTCCAGCGACGTTCACATCGGGAGCAGCCTCACAGCCTGAAAAAGATGAAAGGTAATTTTACTGTTTGTATAAGCAGGTGAAAGAGACAAAATACATTGGATTTAAGGGAGAATCTCAATTGCATTTCCTTGATTCCTTCTCCGACCTTCTCATCCAATGGGTTTTGAGAACGAGGCCAGGAGAGAGGATGCAAGAAATCAAGGAAATGCAATTGAGATTCTCCCTCAGTGTCTGCTTCATACCTTTCAGGTTGATCTGTTGAATGGGTTCTCCCAGGCTCTCCTCTTTGCTCTTATAGTAGGAGATGGAGGCATCCTTAAACTTGAACCAGTACTGCTTGTATCCCTTCAGAGTCAACCTCTTGGGCCTGATACAGAAGTACACTTATTACTGTTATTATGCTTCAGATGCTGTGTGTGTGGGTGTGGGTATGCTGATTGTGCGTGTTTGTGTGTGTAATTTGGTGTGTTCCATTGTAAATATAGAGTAGGTAATTGAGGAATCAGAATTGTTTTCACATAAATGTTGGCTCTTACCGGAATATCTTCAAATAATCATTCAGCTCTGGGGCAGTCAGGTTCTCCTGTGTTGAAGACAAAGTAACATGCTAATGATTCCATGTCTGACTTTTCAAATTGGCATGGGAAATCATTCTGGCATCTTGTTCCCCTGTGTGGATAAAATCTTATGTCATTCTACTGAGGCTACTTTATTTATCTAAAGTCAAATACATAACTGAAATACATATTCACAAACACATATATTTTGACTTCACAATGCAATATGTTGTGGGACATGTTTCTGTCAGGTGGAATAAAGAGTCATAATGTTCTGACTAGCATGTCTTGGGGGCTGCTCTCTGCCCCATCCAGCTTGACCTCCAGACCCTGTAGGGCTGAGTCCAGGTCATCCATGGCTGGACTGGAGGTCATCGTCTGGGGCTCCAACAGGGACAGCTTGTTGATGTGGTACTGGGGGGACAACACAGGCCAGTTACAACACAGGCCAGTTACATGTCAGTACATGATTGTGGTGATGTTACAGTACATTACAGCCTTATTCTAAAATGTAATTAATTGTTTTTTCCTCATCAAGCTACACACAATACCCCATAATGACAAAGCAAAAACATGTTTTTAGAAATGTTTGCAAATTTCCACATAAAATACAGGGACACCCTGCATTTGGGGAGTTTCTCCCATTCCTCTCTGCAGATCCTCTCAAGCTCTGTCAAGTTGGATGGGGGTGTTGCTGTACAGCTATTTTCAGGTCTCTTCAGAGATGTTCGATCGGGTTCAAGTCTGGGCTCTGGCTGGGCCACTCAAGGACATTCAGATGCAACTCCAGCATTGTCTTGGCTGTGTGCTTAGGGTTGTTGACATGTTGGAAGGTTAACTTTCACCCCAGTCTGAGGTCCTGAGCGCTCTGGAGCAGGTTTTCATCAAGGATCTCTCTGTATTTTTTTCTGTTAATCTTTGCCTCAATCCTGACTAGTCTCCCAGTCCCTGCTGCTGAAAAACATCCCCACAGCATGATGCTGCCACCACCATGCTTCACCTTAGGGATGGTGTCAGGTTTCCTCCAGACGTGACGCTTGGTATTCATGCCAAAGAGTTCCATCTTGGTTTCATCAGACCAGAGAATCTTGTTTCTCAAGTTCTGAGAGTCTTTAGGTGCCTTTTTGGCAAACTACAAGCAGGCTGTCATGTGCCTTTTACTGAGGAGTAGCTTCAGTCTGGACACTCTACCGTAAAGGCCTGATTGGTGGAGTGCTGCAGAGATGGTTGTCCTTCTGGAAGGTTATCCCGTCTCCACAGAGGAACTCTAGAGCTCTGTCAGAGTAGCCATCGGGTTCCTGTTCACCTCCCTGACGAAGGCCCTTCTCCTCCGATTGCTCTGTTTGGCTGGGTGGCCAGCTCTAGGTAGAGTCTTGGTGGTTCCAAACTTATTCCATTTAAGAATGATGGAGGCCATTGTGTTCTTGGCGATCTTCAATGCTGCAGCCATTTTTTGGTGCCCTTCCCCAGGTCTGTGCCTCGACACAATCCTGTCTCAAAGCTCTACGGACAATTCCTTCAACCTCTTGGCTTGAACCTCAAGTTGTAGAAACATCTCAAGGATGATCAATGGAAACTGGATGCAGCTGAGCTCAATTTCGAGTCTCATAGAGAAGTGTTTGAATACTTATGGAAATAAAGAATTTCTGTTTTTAATTTTTTATAAATTCGCACAAATATCGAAAAACCTGGTTTTGCTTTGTCATTTTGGGATATTGTGTGTTGAATGATGAGGATTTTTATTTATTTAATCAATTTTAGAATAAGACTGTAACGTAACAAAATGTGGAAAAAGTCAAGGGGTCTGAATACTTTCCAAAGGCCCTGTTTATCTGATTTACTGTACAATGACAGTATCTCATTTTGACAGTTGATGCTCTCTTTTGGGGATTCAGGATTGTTGGGCTTCAGGTACTAGCATGAAGACACATGTCTAGGAAGTATCCATCCTGTGTACCTGTATAGCTCCAAACAGCAGCATCTCCTCCTCAGTACAGTCTATGTCCTCCAGTAGGATGGCCCAGCGAGCCTGCTCATACATCTGGGTCAGGCGCACCACATCATACTGAGAGGGAGGGAGGGAGGGGGAGAGGTGAGGGCATAGAGAAAAGTGAGGAGGCAGAGAAAGAGGGAGAGAAAGGGGAGAGAGAAGAAAGAGTGAGAAAAAGAAACAAGAGGTCAGACGAGAAGACAGAAGCGAGGCAGTGAAACCCAGATAGTCAGATTCGAGAGTAGAGTTCACACTTCTATTTTAGAGGCCATTTCCAATCCAACTTTCACTTTTCATTCTCTATATCACTCACTGACACGCATAGAAACACACGCACCTTGGGCTCCAGGTCATGGAAGCAGTAGTATTTGAAGCGCAGCCAGAGCCTGTCATTCTCCTGAACTCCCTGCTGCATCAGTGAACGAGAAGAGTCCAGCCACCTGAGAGATAGGAGAAATTAGTTAGAACGAAAGGCGACTTCAGAGAGAAGTGGAGATAGAGACAGAGAAAACATGTGTGTGTGTGTATGTCTGTGTCTGTATGTCTACCTGCTGTGGATGTGGGCCTTGTCTACCACACTGGCGGGACGGTACAGCTTAGCGATGGCCTCTGGGGCAGGAGCAGGCTGGGAGACTGACAGCATCTTGTACACCTTCTCAGTCTGAAGGGAGTCAGCGAAATGGGCAGGCATTCCATTATACAAGCAGGGGCGGGACACTGGGTAGGAAGGGAAACAGGCCAGGGTCAATATTGGCTTCAATAACAAATATATCTAGACACTACTACTATTACGACTGCTACTACAACTGCTGCTACTATTACTACTACTACACTTACTACTACTACTACTACAGCTACTACTACTAATACTAGTACTACTACTACTACAGCAACTACTACTGCTACAACTACTGCTACTGCTGCTAGTACTACTACTGCTACTTCTGTTACTACTGCTACTACCAATACTACTGCTACCAATACTACGATTACTACGGCTACTTCTACCACTACTACTGCTGCTGATACTACTGCTAAAACTACAACTGCTACTACTACTGCTACTATTACTGCTACTTCTGCTACTACTGCTACTACCAATACTACTGCTACCAAAAGCACTACTACTACTTTTAAGACTACCACTGCTACTTCTAGTTATGCTACTACTGTTACTACTGCTGCTGCTACTAATACTACTACTACCACCACAACTATTGCTGCTACTACTACTACTACTGCTGCTACTGCTGCTACTACTGCTACTACTACTACTACATCTAATACCACTACTACGGCTACTTCTACTACTACTACTACTGCTACTCGTACTATTACTATTGATGCTTCTACCACTGCTACTACAACTACTACTACTGCTACTTATGCTACTACTGCTACTACTACTACTACTGCTACTCTTACTAGTACTATTACTATTGATGCTTCTACCACTGCTACTACAACTACTACTACTACTACTACTGCTACTTATGCTACTACTGCTACTACCAATACTACTGCTACCAACAGTACTACTACTACTTTTATGACTACCACTGCTACTACTAGTTATGCTACTCCTATGCTACTCCTACTACTACTGCTGCTACTTCTACTACCACTACTACTGCTGATGCTACTACTACCCCTACTGCTACTACTGCTACTATTAGTACTACTGCTACTACTACTACTACTAGTGCTACTACTACTGCTACTATTACTACTACTACTACTACTACTACTACAGCTACTACTACTATTACCACTACTACTACTACTATGGCTACTACTACAGCTACTACTACTGCTTAAACTACTACTACTACTGCTGCTACTTCTGCTACTACTGCTACTACCAATACTACTGCTACCAACAGTACTACTACTACTTTTATGACTAGCACTGCAACTACTAGTTATGCTACTCCTGTGCTACTCCTACTACTGCTGCTGCTACTACTACTACCACTACTACTGCTGATGCTACTACTACTCCTACTGCTACTACTGCTACTATTACTACTACTGCTACTACTACTACTACTAGGGCTACTACTACTGCTACTATTACTACTACTGCTACTACTACTACTACTACTACTAGGGCTACTACTACTACCACTACTACTACAGCTACTACTACTACTGCTAAAACTACTACTGCTACTACTACTGCTAATACTACTTCTGCTGTTACTACTGCTACTACTACTACTACTACTACTACTACTATGGCTACTACTACAGCTACTACTACTGCTTAAACTACTACTACTACTACGGCTACTTCTACCACTACTACTGCTGCTGATACTACTGCTAAAACTACAACTGCTACTACTACTGCTACTATTACTGCTACTTCTG